>NC_092101.1:52395611-52440611 GCF_045679555.1 Salvelinus alpinus
ACCTGTTTCAGTCTTCCAGAGATTTGAGACTGGGACGGAGGTTCACCTTCCAGCAGGGCAATGACCCTAAGCATACTGCTAAAGCAACACTTGAGTGGTTTAAGGGGAAACATTTAAATGTCTTGGAATGGCCTAGTCAAAGCCCAGACCTCAATCCAATTGAGAATCTGTGGTATGACTTAAAGATTGCTGTACACCAGCGGAACCCATCCAACTTGAAGGAGCTGGAGCAGTTTTGCCTTGAAGAATGGGCAAAAATCCCAGTGGCTAGATGTGCCAAGCTTATAGAGACATACCCCAAGAGACTTGCAGCTGTAGTTGCTGCAAAAGGTGGCTCTACAAAGTATTGACTTTGGGGGGGTGAATAGTTATGCACGCTCAAGTTCTCTCTGTCTTGTTTCTTGTTTGTTTCACAATAAAACATATTTTGCATCTTCAAAGTGGTAGACATGTTGTGTAAATCAAATGATACAAACCCCCCAAAAAATCTATTTTAATTCCAGGTTGTAAGGCAACAAAATAGGAAAAATGCCAAGGGGGGTGAATACTTTCACAAGCCACTGTAGTTAGAATTAGTTTTTGTTGTCCTGGCAACTGAACTTTTTTTGAAACACCATTATTTTTCATTTACTGAGATTTACTGTCAGGTCCCAGGTCTGTCAGGGCCCAGGTCTGTCAGGGCCCAGGTCTGGCAGGGCCCCAGGTCTGGCAGGGCCCCAGGTCTGGCAGGGCCCCAGGTCTGGCAGGGCCCCAGGTCTGGCAGGGCCCAGGTCTGTCAGGGCCCCAGGTCTGTCAGGGCCCCAGGTCTGTCAGGGCCCAGGTCTGTCAGGGCCCCAGGTCTGGCAGGGCCCAGATCTGGCAGGGCCCAGGTCTGGCAGAATCTGTGCAGAAGATCTAGGTGCTGTTGTAGGCCCTCCATTGGTTGGGGACAGAAGCAACAGATCATCAGCAAACAGTAGACATTTGACTTCAGATTCTAGTAGGGTGAGGCCGGGTGCTGCAGACTGTTCTAGTGCCCGCGCCAATTCGTTGATATATATGTTGAAGAGGGTGGTGCTTAAGCTGCGTCCATGTCTCACCCCACGCCCCTGTGGAAAGAAATGTTGTTTTTAGCCAATTTTTACACTTGTTGTTTGTGTACATGGATGTTATAATGTCGTATGTTTTTCCCCCAACACCACAACACCATCCGTTTGTATAGCAGACCCTCATGCCAAATTGAGTCAAAAACTTTTTTGAAATCAACAAAGCATGAGAAGACTGCCTTTGTTTTGGTTTGTTTGTTTATCAATTAGGGTGTGCAGGTTGAATACGTGGTCTGTCACACGGTGATTTGGTAAAAAGCCAATTTGACATTTGCTCAGTATATTGTTTTCACTGAGGAAATGTACGAGTCTGCTGTTAATGATAATGCCGAGGATTTTCCCAAATGTTGTTGACACATATCCCTCGGTAGTTATTGGGGTCAAATTTGTCTCCACTTTTGTGGATTGGGGTGATATTTGGAGTCCTTGGTTCCAAATATTGGGGAAGATGCCAGAGCTAAGGAAGATGTTAAAGAGTTTTAGTATAGCCAATTGGAATTTGTAGTCTGTATATTTTATCATTTCATTTAGGATACCATCAACACCACAGGCCTTATTGGGTTGGAGGGTTTGTATTTTGTCCTGTAGTTCATTCAAGGTAATTGGAGAATCCAGTGGGTTCTGGTAGTCTTTAATAGTTGATTCTAAGATTTGTATTTGATCATGTATATGTTTTTGCTGTTTGTTCTTTGTTATAGAGCCAAAAAGATTGGAGAAGTGGTTTATCCATACATCTCCGTTTTGAATAGACAACTCTTCATGTTGTTGTTTGAGTGTTTTCCCAGAAGTGGTTAGAGTCTATGGATTCTTCAGTTACATTGAGCTGATTTCTGACGTGCTGTTCCTTCTTTGTCCATAGTGTATTTCTGTATTGTTTTAGTGATTCACAATGGTGAAGGCGTAGACTCAGGTTTACTGGGTCACTATGTTTTTGGTTGGATAGGTTTCTCAATTTCTTTCTTAGGTTTTTGTATTCTTCATCAAACCATTTGTCATTGTTTTTCATTTTCTTAGGTTGTCTGCTTGAAATTGTTTGATTTGTTGTGGAAGCTGAGAGGTCAAATATACTGTTGAGGTGTTCTACTGCCAAGTTTACACCTTCACTATTACAGTGTAACATTTTATCCAGAAAGTTGTCTAAAAGGTATTTAATTTGTTGTTTCCTAATTGTTTTTTTGGTACGTTTCCACACTACTTTCCTTCCATCTATAGCATTTCTTAATATTATTCAGTTCCTTTGGCTTTGATGCCTCATGATTGAGTATTGCTCTGTTCAAGTAGACTGTGATTTTGCTGTGATCTGATAGGGGTGTGAGTGGGCTTACTGTGAACTGATAGGGGTGTGAGTGGGCTGACTGTGATCTGATAGGAGTGTCAGTGGGCTGACTGTGAACGCTCTGAGAGACTCTGGGAATGCTGTTCCCTCCAGGTAGGTGTTAGTCCCCCTGTGTGCTGAGGGTGTCAGGTTCTGGTGTTTCGGTCGCCACGTGTGCTGAGGGTGTCAGGTTCTGGTGTTTAGGTCGCCATGTGTGCTGAGGGTGTCAGGTTCTGGTGTTTAGGTCGCCACGTGTGCTGAGGGTGTCAGGTTCTGGTGTTTAGGTCGCCATGTGTGCTGAGGGTGTCAGGTTCTGGTGTTTAGGTCGCCACGTGTGCTGAGGGTGTCAGGTTCTGGTGTTTAGGTCGCCACAAACTAGAACATGATGATTGATTTCCCAGAGAGAAGCTGTCTTCATTAAAGTATGGGGATTCTAGTGGGGGGGATGTAGGTAGCACACAGGAGGACATTTTTCTCTGTTAAGATCATTTCCTTTTGAATTTCTAGCCAAATGTAAAATGTTCTTGTTTTGATTCATTTAATAGAGTGGGTTAGGTCTGCTCTTTACCAAATTAGCATACCCCCTGAGTCCCTTCCCTGTTTCACACCTGCTCATTTGGTGGATGGGACTACCAGCTCTCTGTAACCTAGAGAGCAACCGGTGGTCCATCTCCTCTATACCAGGTTTTTTGTAGGATGACAATGTCTGTATTTCTGATTTCTTTGGTGAAGTCCAGGTTCCTGATCTGAGTGGGCCTATATGGGTTGTGGGCATGGTTGGTTTGGAGGGTTATTGATTGGGTGGAGGTGTGGATGTGGCTGGAGGGGGGGGGGGGAATCCCGCTGGGAGAGTGCCTCGCTGGTCTAGGAGAGTGTCTCGCTGGTCTGGGAGAGTGTCTCTCTGGTCTGGCAGAGTGTCTCTCTGGTCTGGGTGGAGTGTCTCGCTGGTCTAGGAGAGTGTCTCGCTGGTCTGGAAGAGTGCCTCGCTGGTCTGGGAGAGTGTCTCGCTGGTCTGGGAGAGTGTCTCTCTGGTCTGGGAGAGTGTCTCGCTGGTCTGGGAGAGTGTCTCGCTGGTCTAGGAGAGTGTCTCGCTGGTCTGGAAGAGTGCCTCTCTGGTCTGGCAGAGTGTCTCTCTGGTCTGGGCGGAGTGTCTCGCTGGTCTAGGAGAGTGGCTCGCTGGTCTGGGAGAGTGCCTCGCTGGTCTGGGAGAGTGTCTCGCTGGTCTGGGAGAGTGTCTCTCTGGTCTGGGAGAGTGTCTCGCTGGTCTGGGAGAGTGTCTCTCTGGTCTGGGAGAGTGTCTCGCTGGTCTGGGAGAGTGTCTCGCTGGTCTGGGAGAGTGTCTCTCTGGGAGAGTGTCTCTCTGGTCTGGGAGAGTGTCTCGCTGGTCTGGGAGAGTGTCTCACTGGTCTGGGAGAGTGTCTCACTGGTCTGGGAGAGTGTCTCTCTGGTCAGGGAGAGTGTCTCTCTGGTCCGGGAGAGTGTCTCTCTGGTCCGGGAGAGTGTCTCTCTGGTCCGGGAGAGTGTCTCTCTGGTCCGGGAGAGTGTCTCGCTGGTCCGGGAGAGTGTCTCGCTGGTCCGGGAGAGTGTCTCGCTGGTCCGGGAGAGTGTCTCGCTGGTCCGGGAGAGTGTCTCGCTGGTCCGGGAGAGTGTCTCGCTGGTCCGGGAGAGTGTCTCTCTGGTCCGGGAGAGTGTCTCGCTGGTCCGGGAGAGTGTCTCTCTGGTCTGGGAGAGTGTCTCGCTGGTCTGGGAGAGTGTCTCTCTGGTCTGGGAGAGTGTCTTGCTGGTCTGGGCGGGGTGCCTGTTGATCCTGTGTGAGGTGTTGGGGCTGAGGTTGAGGGCGATGTCCTTTAGGGTCCTGGCAAAAGTGGGCACCGCTGCCTTGTATAGGTGGACCTGGTCATAAAGGCTGTTCAAGTCCAGGGTGGATTTGTGGGCCAGGAAAACATTTGGTTTTGAGGCACAGTCACGGGAAATACTTGCGTTTACCTGCTGTATGGTAGCAGGGTGAAGGTAGCCACTTGTGTGTTGGGGTAAGTAGAAGAAGCTCTTCCAATCACTCCCTTGAGTGCTGTGTTCCCAGGTTATTTGTTCCTGTGTGTATTATTATGTGGCTGGGTGACCCTAGTTTGTCCTCAGACAGAAGGTCTAGGGCATGCTGGGAGTTTGGACACCAGAGTTTAGAGACTGTGTGTTTCGTAAAAGTTTATTTTCTTGTATATACAGTGGCAAGAAAAAGTATGTGAACCCTTTGGAATTATCTGGATTTCTGCATAAGTTGGTCATCAAATTTGATCTGATCTTCATCTAAGTCACAACAATAGACAAACACAGTGTGCTTCAACTAATAACACACAAATTATTGTATTTTTCTTGTCTATATTGAAAACATCATTTAAACCTTCACAGTGTAGGTTGGGAAAAGTATGTAAACCCCTAGGCTAATGACTTCTCCAAACGCTAATTGGAGTCAGGAGTCAGCTGACCTGGAGTCCAATCAATGAGACGAGATTGGAGATGTTGGTTAGAGCTGCCCTGCCCTATAAAAAACACTCACAAAATTTGAGTTTACAATTCACAAGAAGCATTGCCTAATGTGAACCATGCCTTTAACAAAAGAGATCGGTTCACACCAGACATCCCAAGAATATTGCTGAACTGAAACAGTTTTATAAAGAGGAACGGTCCAAAATTCCTCCTGACCGTTGTGCAGGTCTGATCCACAACTACAGAAAACGTTTGGTTGAGGTTATTGCTGCCAAAGGAGGGTCAACCAGTTATTAAATCCAAGGGATCACATACTTTCCCCACCCTGCACTGTGAATGTTGACACGGTGTGTTCAATAAAGACATGAAAACGTATAATTGTTTGTGTTATTAGTTTAAGCAGACTGTGTTGTGACCTAGATGAAGATCAGATCAAATTTTATGACTAATTTATGCAGAAATCCAGGTATTTCCAAAGAGTTCACATGCTTTTTCTTGCCGCTGTAGTTGATGTCCCATTTGAGGCCATAAGGAGTACAGTACAATCTGTGGCTTGTGTAATTCCTCAGTAAGTGTGGGGAGGTTGTCAGGTTATCTCTCTCTCTCTCTCTCTCTCTCTCTCTCTCTCTCTCTCTCTCTCTCTCTCTCTCTCTCTCTCTCTCTCTCTCTCTCTCTCTCTCTCTCTCTCTCTCTCTCTCTCTCTCTCTCTCTCTCTCTCTCTCTCTCTCTCTCTCTCTCTCTCTCTCTCTCTCTCTCTCTCTCTCTCTCTCTCTCTCTCTCTCTCTCTTCCTCTCTCTCTCTCTCTCTCTCTCTCTCTCTCTCTCTCTCTCTCTCTCTTCCTCTCTCTCTCTCTCTCTCTCTCCTCTCTCTTCCTCCCTCTCTCTCTCTCTCTCTCTCTCTCTCTCTCTCTCTCTCTCTCTCTCTCTCTCTCTCTCTCTCTCTCTCTCTCTCTCTCTCTCTCTCTCTCTCTCTCTCTCTCTCTCTCTCTCTCTCTCTTCCTCTCTCTCTCTCTCTCTCTTCCTCTCTCTCTCTCTCTCTCTCTCTTCCTCTCTCTCTCTCTCTCTCTCTCTCTCTCTCTCTCTCTTCCTCTCTTTTTCTGCCTAACTTGACAGTTGAGGGTATTCAAAATAAAACTGTTATTAAGACTATTTGTGGGCCTAGGGAGACGTTGTAATAGGATGTTGCGTTTTATATTCTAGAATGATAGGCTGTCATATAGACTACATCTACAAACCTCACCTACCAAAATACCACTGGATGGGATGCAGTATACAAATGGAAAAGTCATCACTCCCTCCAGCTCTCTCTCTCTCTCTCTCTCTCTCTCTCTCTCTCTCTCTCTCTCTCTCTCTGTTTCTCCCCCCCCTCTCTCTCTCTCTGTTTCTCCCCCCCCCTCTCTCTCTCTGTTTCTCCCCCCCCTCTCTCTCTCTGTGTCCCCCCCTCTCTCTCTGTCTCCCCCCTTCTCTCTCGCTGTTTCTCTCCCCCCCTCTCTCTCTCTCGCTGTTTCTCTCCCTCCCTCCTTCTTTCTCTCCTCTCTCTCTCGCTGTTTCTCCCCCCCTCTCTCTCTTTCTCCCTCTCTCTCTCGCTCTCTCTGTTTCTCCCTCTCTCTGTTTCTCCCTCTCTCTGTTTCTCCCCCCCCTCTCGCTCTGCATCTCTCTCTCTCTCAATTCAATTTAAGGGCTTTATTGGCATGGGAAACAAATGTTAACATTGCCAAAGCAAGTGAAATAGATAATAATCAAAAGTGAAATAAACAATAAAAATGAACAGTAAACATTACACTCACAAAAGTTCCAAAAGAATAAAGACATTTCAAATATCATATTATGTGCAAATAGTTCCCTCTCTCTCTGTCTCTCACCCTCACTCTCTCTCTCTCTCTTGCCATTTATCTCTCACACACACTCACTCATTCACTCACACGTCTTCCTCTCCACGTCCACCCCCTGCTAGCCAATCAATATGCCTCATAAGGTTAGGTGGATAAAATGGAGGAATATAGCAGAGTACAGACAGTACATAACAGACCCGTGGAGAGAAGGACAGGGTATTTGTGCTGCTAGCTGTCACCATGGTAACTTTAATCTGCAGAGACATTCTTGGAGTTTTCCACAGCTGTTGTTCAATTCATTTTGGGGTAACAGAAGACATATACGCAACAAACTGTACACTGTGGACCCAGAGGATATCACTTGAAAGTACGAATTAAAACGCTTGTTTCCAAATATTCCAATGTTGTGGAGAGATGTGACACCATGTTGTGGAGAGATGTGACACCATGTTGTGGAGAGATGTGACACCATGTTGTGGAGAGATGTGACACCATGTTGTGGAGAGATGTGACACCATGTTGTGGAGAGATGTGACACCATGTTGTGGAGAGATGTGACACCATGTTGTGGAGAGATGTGACACCATGTTGTGGAGAGATGCAACAGCTATAAGTTCTGGCCCTTCCCGTCAGACCTTTAACTAATTGTGTAGGTGAATTCAGGTACTGTAGCTAGCCTCTTCTTCTAGATGGGTTTTTATCAGTTTCAATTAAAGGGCCAGTCACGTCAAAAACGTGGTTTAACTGTGTTTTATATGTATCTCCACTGAGGTTTAACTGTGTTTTATATGTATCTCCACTATGAGGTTTAACTGTGTTTTATATATATCTCCACTGAGGTTTAACTGTGTTTTATATATATCTCCACTGAGGTTTAACTGTGTTTTATATATATCTCCACTATGTGGTTTAACTGTGTTTTATATATATCTCCACTATGAGGTTTAACTGTGTTTATATATATCTCCACTATGAGGTTTAACTGTGTTTATATATATCTCCACTATGAGGTTTAACTGTGTTTTATATATATCTCCACTATGAGGTTTAACTGTGTTTTATATATATCTCCACTATGAGGTTTAACTGTGTTTTATATATATCTCCACTATGAGGTTTAACTGTGTTTTATATATATCTCCACACTATGAGGAATAATTCTGTGAAATGGTGAGAAGGATGAAGAGGCCCTGTTAGTGTCAGAGCTGTTTGAAAAGACCAGCTTAAATTTCAGCCTGTTTTGGTGGGATGGAGTTTAGGCTTTCCGTGGTGACATCACCAGGCGGTAAATTACTAAGTAGACCAATAAAAAAGAGAGTTCCAAACCCCTCTGCCAATAGCAGCGGGGCTAAAAAAAAAATATTGCTTGAGAAATGTCTCTTTGCTAAGAAGCTATTTTTGTGTCTTTTTGACCATGTCAATTGAAAACAATCACAGTAAGATACTTCATTAAGCCAACTGACATATACTCCTGAGGTGCTGACTTGTTGCACCCTCGACAACTACTGTGATTATTATTATTTGACCATGCTGGTCATTTATGAACATTTGAACATCTTGGCCATGTTCTGTTATAATCTCCACCCGGCACAGCCAGAAGAGGACTGGCCACCCCTCATAGCCTGGTTCCTCTCTAGGTTTCTTCCTAGGTTTTGGCCTTTCTAGGGAGTTTTTCCTAGCCACCGTGTTTCTACACCTGCATTGCTTGCTGTTTGGGGTTTTAGGCTGGGTTTCTGTACAGCACTTTGAGATATCAGCTGATGTACGAAGGGCTATATAAATACATTTGATTTTGATTTGATTATTACGCAGAAATGATTTGATATGGAGATAAAAAAGCTGAATTAGACCTTTAAACATGTTAATGACTATATTTGTATTGATTCTGTTGAGCTTTGTTTATTCTGTAAACTGAATAATACACTAATTACAGAGAAACAGATTCAAGCCAGCTTGCTTTATAAAACATTTTTTTTGTGTGTGTTTTGGTTCTACTTGAACATGATAGAGATAAATGAGCCTAGCGTAATATACATAATGACCGATTCAGGCTGTAAAGGGGAGGGGAATGTTTTGCATAATGACCGATTCAGGCTGTAAAGAGGAGGAGAATGCTTTGCATAATGACTGATTCAGGCTGTAAAGGGGAGGAGAATGTGTTGCATAATGACTGATTCAGGCTATAAAGAGGAGAATGTTTTGCATAATGACTGATTCAGGCTGTAAAGAGGAGAATGTTTTGCACATCGTGTCCAAATCATTCTACAGTTGAACAGCCTATTCCCTATTATATAGTGCACTACTTTTTGACCAGGACCCATAAAGCTCTGGTCAGAAGTAGAATACTACATAGAGAATAGGGTGCCATTTGTGCTGCAGTAAATAGTGTGATAGTGAACTGAGCTCCATATTCATGTCCAGACAACTCTCCCCTGATACGGGTGATTAACGTAAAAATGTCATAAGCCATCCGTTCCCACCGGCTCCGTAAATAATACATGAAATATTTAAAATTAGGACGTTAGTCATTGTTCTGCCATCAATCAGGAAGTCAGTTAAAATAGGCCTACATCCTTGTGAGGAAGAAGTGATGATGGTGTCAAATATCACATAGGGCTGGGTCGGGAGGGATATCACATAGGGCTGGGTCGGGAGGGATATCACATAGGGCTGGGTCGGGAGGGATATCACATAGGGCTGGGTCGGGAGGGATATCACATAGGGCTGGGAGGGAGGGATATCACATAGGGCTGGGTCGGGAGGGATATCACATAGGGCTGGGTCGGGAGGGATATCACATAGGGCTGGGAGGGAGGGATATCACATAGGGCTGGGTCGGGAGGGATATCACATAGGGCTGGGTCGGGAGGGATATCACATAGGGCTGGGAGGGAGGGATATCACATAGGGCTGGGTCGGGAGGGATATCACATAGGGCTGGGTCGGGAGTGATATCACATAGGGCTGGGAGGGATGGATATCACATAGGGCTGGGTCGGGAGGGATATCACATAGGGCTGGGTCGGGAGGGATATCACATAGGGCTGGGAGGGAGGGATATCACATAGGGCTGGGTCGGGAGGGATATCACATAGGGCTGGGTCGGGAGAGATATGGGTAGGGATGGATACACATAGGGCTGGGTCGGGAGGGATATCACATAGGGCTGGGTCGGGAGGGATATCACATAGGGCTGGGTCGGGAGGGATATCACATAGGGCTGGGTCGGGAGGGATATCACATAGGGCTGGGTCGGGAGTGATATCACATAGGGCTGGGTCGGGAGTGATATCACATAGGGCTGGGTCGGGAGGGATATCACATAGGGCTGGGTCGGGAGGGATATCACATAGGGCTGGGTCGGGAGGGATATCACATAGGGCTAGGTCGGGAGTGATATCACATAGGGCTGGGTCGGGAGGGATATCACATAGGGCTGGGTCGGGAGTGATATCACATAGGGCTGGGTCGGGAGGGATATCACATAGGGCTGGGTCGGGAGGGATATCACATAGGGATGGGTCGGGAGGGATATCACATAGGGCTGGGTCGGGAGTGATATCACATAGGGCTGGGTCGGGAGTGATATCACATAGGGCTGGGAGGGAGGGATATCACATAGGGCTGGGTCGGGAGGGATATCACATAGGGCTGGGTCGGGAGGGATATCACATAGGGCTGGGTCGGGAGGGATATCACATAGGGCTGGGTCGGGAGGGATATCACATAGGGCTGGGTCGGGAGGGATATCACATAGGGCTGGGTCGGGAGGGATATCACATAGGGCTGGGTCGGGAGTGATATCACATAGGGCTGGGAGGGAGGGATATCACATAGGGCTGGGTCGGGAGGGATATCACATAGGGCTGGGTCGGGAGGGATATCACATAGGGCTGGGAGGGAGGGATATCACATAGGGCTGGGTCGGGAGGGATATCACATAGGGCTGGGTCGGGAGGGATATCACATAGGGCTGGGAGGGAGGGATATCACATAGGGCTGGGTCGGGAGGGATATCACATAGGGCTGGGTCGGGAGTGATATCACATAGGGCTGGGAGGGAGGGATATCACATAGGGCTGGGTCGGGAGGGATATCACATAGGGCTGGGTCGGGAGGGATATCACATAGGGCTGGGAGGGAGGGATATCACATAGGGCTGGGTCGGGAGGGATATCACATAGGGCTGGGTCGGGAGGACCTTAGCCAAATACATAAAAAAAATCCTGACATTTAATCCTAGCAAAAAAAAATCCTATGTTAGGATCAACACTTTTATTTTTTACATTTTTTTTTTTTTTTTTACCCCCTTTCTCCCCAATTTTTGTGGTATCAAATTGTTAGTAATCACTATCTTGTCTCATCGCTAAAACTCCCGCTCGGGAGAGACGAAGGTCGAGAGCCATAAGTCCTCCGAAACACAACCCAACCAAGCCGCACTGCTTCTTAACACAGCGCGCCTCCAACCCGGAAGCACCAATGTGTCGGAGGAAACACCGTGCACCTGGCGACCTTGGTTAGCGCGCACTGCACCCGGCCCGCCACAGGAGTCGCTGGTGCGCGATAAGACAAGGACATCCCTACCGGCCAAACCCTCCCTAACCCGGACGACGCTGGGCCAATTGTGCGTCGCCCCACGGACCTCCCGGTCGTGGCCGGCTGCGAAAGTCATTATGGCCATTAGAGCCTGGGCGCGAACCCAGAGTCTCTGGTGGCACCGCTGCGATGCAGTGCCCTAGACCGCTGCGCCACCCGGGAGGGCCCTTGGATCACCACTTTATTTTAAGAATGTGAAATGTCAGAATAATAGTGGAGAGAATTATTGATTTCAGCTTTTATTTATTTCATCACATTCCCAGTGGGTCAGAAGTTTACATACACTCGATTAGTATTTGGTAGCATTGCCTTTAAATTGTTTAACTTGGGTCAAACGTGTCGGGTAGCCTTCCACAAGCTTCCCACAATAAGTTGGGTGCATTTTGGCCCATTCCTCCTGACAGAGCTGGAATAACTGAGTCAGGTTTGTAGGCCTCCTTGCTGGCACATGCTTTTTCAGTTCTGCCCACACATTTACTATAGGATTGAGGTCAGGGCTTTGTGATGGCCACTCCAATACCTTGACTTTGTTGTCCTTAAGCCATTTCGCCTCAACTTTAGTAGTCTGCTTTCGGTCATTGTCCATTTGGAAGACCCATTTGCGACCAAGCTTTAACTTCCTGACTGATGTCTTGAGATGTTGCTTCAATATATCCACATAATTCTCCTACCTCGTGATGCCATCTACTTTGTGAAGTGCACCAGTCCCTCCTGCAGCAAAACACCCCGACAACATGATGCTGCCACTCCCATGCTTCACGGTTGGGATGGTGTTCTTCGGCTTGCAAGCGTCCCCCTTTATCCTCCAAACATAACGATAGTCATTATGGCCAAACAGTTCTATTTTTGTTTCATCAGACCAGAGTACATTTCTCCAAAAAGTATATTTTGTGCAGTTGCAAACCGTAGTCTGGCTTTTCTATGGCGGTTTTGGAGCAGTGGCTTCTTTCTTGCTGAGCGGCCTTTCAGGTTATGTCGATATAGGACTCGTTTTACTGTGAATATAGATACTTTTGTACCTGTTTCCTCCAGCATCTTCACAAGGTCCTTTGCTGTTGTTCTGGGATTGATTTGCACTTTTCGCTCCAAAGTATGTTCATCTCTAGAAGACAAAACGCGTCTCCTTCCTGAGCAGTATGACGGCTGCGTGGTCCCATGGTGTTAATACTTGTGTACTATTGTTTGCACAGATGAACGTGGCACCTTCAGGTGTTTGGAAATTGCTCCCAAGGATGAACCAGACTTATGGAGGTCTACAAATTTTTTTCTGAGGTCTTGGCTGATTTCTTTTGATTTTCCCATGATGTCAAGCAAAGAGGCACTGAGTTTGAAGGTAGGCCTTGAAATACATCCACAGGTACACCTCCAATTGACTCAAATTATGTAAATTAGCTTATAAAGCCATGACATAATTTTCTGAAATGTTCCAAGCTGTTTAAAAGCACAGTCAACTTAGTGTATGTAAACTTCTGACCCACTGGAATTGTGATACAGTGAAATATAAGTGAAATAATCTGTCTGTAAACAACTGTTGGAAAAATGACTTCAAATCACAAAGTAGATGTCCTAACCAACTTGCCAAAACTATAGTTTGTCAAGAAATTTGTGAAGTGGTTGAAAAACGAGTTTTAATGACTCCAACCTAAGTCTATGTAAACTTCCGACTTCAACTGTACATATCTTGACCCCTGAGTCAATATTTTGTAGAAGCACCTTTGGTAGTGATTACAGCTGTGAGTCTTTCTGGGTAAGTCTCTAAGAGCTGTGAGTCTTTCTGGGTAAGTCTAAGAGCTGTGAGTCTTTCTGGGTAAGTCTCTAAGAGCTGTGAGTCTTTCTGGGTAAGTCTCTAAGAGCTGTGAGTCTTTCTGGGTAAGTCTCTAAGAGCTGTGAGTCTTTCTGGGTAAGTCTCTATGAGCTGTGAGTCTTTCTGGGTAAGTCTCTAAGAGCTGCTAGTCTTTCTGGGTAAGTCTCTAAGAGCTGTGAGTCTTTCTGGGTAAGTCTCTAAGAGCTGTGAGTCTTTCTGGGTAAGTCTCTAAGAGCTGTGAGTCTTTCTGGGTAAGTCTCTACGAGCTGTGAGTCTTTCTGGGTAAGTCTCTAAGAGCTGCTAGTCTTTCTGGGTAAGTCTCTAGGAGCTGTGAGTCTTTCTGGGTAAGTCTCTAGGAGCTGTGAGTCTTTCTGGGTAAGTCTCTACGAGCTGTGAGTCTTTCTGGGTAAGTCTCTAAAAGCTGTGAGTCTTTCTGGGTAAGTCTCTAAGAGCTGTGAGTCTTTCTGGGTAAGTCTCTAGGAGCTGTGAGTCTTTCTGGGTAAGTCTCTACGAGCTGTGAGTCTTTCTGGGTAAGTCTCTAGGAGCTGTGAGTCTTTCTGGGTAAGTCTCTAGGAGCTGTGAGTCTTTCTGGGTAAGTCTCTACGAGCTGTGAGTCTTTCTGGGTAAGTCTCTAAGAGCTGTGAGTCTTTCTGGGTAAGTCTCTAAGAGCTGTGAGTCTTTCTGGGTAAGTCTCTAAAAGCTGTGAGTCTTTCTGGGTAAGTCTCTAAGAGCTGTGAGTCTTTCTGGGTAAGTCTCTAAAAGCTGTGAGTCTTTCTGGGTAAGTTTCTAAGAGATTTCCACACATGGATTGTAGAACATTGGCTCATTATTCTTTTCAACATTCTTCAATTTCTGTCAAATTGATTGGTGATCATTGATGGAGGACCATTTTCAGTTCTTGCCATAGATTTTTGTCTTTGTTGTTGATTCTGTGTTTGAAATTCACTGCTCGATTGTGGGACCTTACTGATAATTGTATGTAAAGGGTACAGAGATGAGGTAGTCATTTTAAAATCATGTTAAACACGATTATTGCAACCTATTATGTGACTTGTTAAGCACATTTTTAATTCCTGAACTTATTTAAGCTTGTCATAACAAAGGGGGGTGAATACTTATGGACTCAAGACATTTCAGCTTTTCATTTTTAATTCATTTGTAAAAAACAAAATAAAAACATAATACCACTTTGACATTATATGGTATTGTGTGTAGGCCAATGACCCCCCCAAAAAAATCTACGGCTGTAACACAACAAAATGTGGAAAAAGTCAAGGGGTGTGAATACTTTCTGAAGGCCTTGTGTGTGAAGTGCACTGTTTTGACCAGGGACCACAGGGCTCTCTGTAGGTGAATAGGGAATACTCTGGTTCACAGGGCTCTCTGTAGGTGAATAGGGAATACTCTGGCCCACAGGGCTCTCTGTAGGTGAATAGGGAATCCTCTGGATCCACAGGGCTCTCTGTAGGTGAATAGGGAATACTCTGGCCCACAGGGCTCTCTGTAGGTGAATAGGGAATACTCTGGACCCACAGGGCTCTCTGTAGGTGAATAGGGAATACTCTGGACCCACAGGGCTCTCTGTAGGTGAATAGGGAATACTCTGGACCCACAGGGCTCTCTGTAGGTGAATAGGGAATCCTCTGGATCCACAGGGCTCTCTGTAGGTGAATAGGGAATACCCTGGACCCACAGGGCTCTCTGTAGGTGAATAGGGAATACTCTGGACCCACAGGGCTCTCTGTAGGTGAATAGGGAATACTCTGGCCCACAGGGCTCTCTGTAGGTGAATAGGGAATACTCTGGACCACGGGGCTCTCTGTAGGTGAATAGGGAATACTCTGGACCCACAGGGCTCTCTGTAGGGGAATAGGGAATACTCTGTATTCACACAGAAGCTGTCTACCAGGCCTTACGAGCCCCATTCATTTAAATCTCTTTCGCTGTGGAATCAAACGGTCTTGTGTCTTTGGGGAAATTAGCATTTAAATGACTTGTGGACAAGAGCTTTTCCTCGTTATGCCGGCTTCCTCAACTGGAGCAAAACCAGGCTTTTCCCTCTCTGTTTACATCTGAGCTGCCGCCAACCCCCCACCCCCCACAGAGTGTGTATGTTTGCCAGCGTGCGTGCGTGTGTGTGTGCGTGTGTGCGCGCACTGGAAGAAAACTGTACCCTGAACCAGACTGGCCACCCCTCATAGCCTGGTTCCTCTCTAGGTTTCTTCCTAGGTTTTGGCCTTTCTAGGGAGTTTTTCCTAGCCGCCGTGCTTCTACACCTGCATTGCTTGCTGTTTGGGGGTTTTAGGCTGCGTTTCTGTACAGCACTTTGACATATTAGCTGATGTACGAAGGGCTATATAAAATAAACTTGATTTGATTTACCTTTTAGTACTGAGTGGGGACCGTTGGAGAAGTGGGAGAGCAGCTTGTTTAGACTGTTACATGAGAACAGCCTCTGACACTCAGGCAGAGTAAGGAGGGGCTTCTAATAGCTCTTTGAACACGTTTATATTGCGTAAACATATAAAACCTACTTTATTGTGGGGAAAATACTGAAAGAAGATTATTATATGAAATGGAAAAAGTCCTCAAGCTCTTTGTGACTTATAATTTACAGTGTCTATACATCTCATCTTCTCTACCCATGTGTAACATGTTAACTTCCCTTTACAGAGGAAGATAACTGCGACCCAAACGGAGCCCTATTCCCTATATAGTAGACTACTTATTTCTTTCTCTCTCTCTCTGTTACAGAAGCTAACACATTGTCTCTCTCTCTCTCTCTCTCTCTCTCTCTCTCTCTCTCTCTCTCTCTCTCTCCCCCCTCTTGTAGTTGGCAAGACGTCTCTGATCACGAGATTCATGTATGACAGCTTTGACAACACCTATCAGGTAGGTATCGGAGGCATCACACTACAGCTCCACCGTCAGGCAGTCACTGACTCGCTACATGTAGTCTCTGTCACTCCATCAATCACAGTGAGCAGACAGAGAACCTTCCCATCCACCCCTGGGATGTTCAAATGGGTTTCCTGCATCACCTGATGTGCAATAACCACCTGCTTCTGTGTGATTGTGGTCTTATTACGTGGTGACCCGCTGCTCGGTTCTGTTTGATTGTGGTCTCATAACCTGGTGACCCACTGCTCGGTTCTGTGTGATTGTGGTCTCATAACGTGGTGACCCGCTGCTCGGTTCTGTTTGATTGTGGTCTTATTACGTGGTGACCCGCTGCTCGGTTCTGTTTGATTGTGGTCTCATAACCTGGTGACCCACTGCTCGGTTCTGTGTGATTGTGGTCTCATAACGTGTTGACCCGCTGCTCGGTTCTGTTTGATTGTGGTCTTATTACGTGGTGACCCGCTGCTCGGTTCTGTGTGATTGTGGTCTCATAACGTGGTGACCCGCTGCTCGGTTCTGTTTGATTGTGGTCTCATAACCTGGTGACCCACTGCTCGGTTCTGTGTGATTGTGGTCTCATAACGTGGTGACACGCTCCTCGGTTCTGTGTGATTGTGGTCTCATAACGTGGTGACCCACTGCTCGGTTCTGTTTGATTGTGGTCTTATTACGTGGTGACCCACTGCTCGGTTCTGTGTGATTGTGGTCTCATAACGTGGTGACACGCTGCTCGGTTCTGTTTGATTGTGGTCTTATTACGTGGTGACCCGCTGCTCGGTTCTGTGTGATTGTGGTCTTATTACGTGGTGACCCGCTCCTCGGTTCTGTTTGATTGTGGTCTCATTACGTGGTGACACGCTGCTCGGTTCTGTTTGATTGTGGTCTTATTACGTGGTGACCCGCTCCTCGGTTCTGTTTGATTGTGGTCTTATTACGTGGTGACCCGCTCCTCGGTTCTGTTTGATTGTGGTCTTATTACGTGGTGACCCGCTCCTCGGTTCTGTTTGATTGTGGTCTCATAACGTGGTGACACGCTCCTCGGTTCTGTTTGATTGTGGTCTCATAACGTGGTGACCCGCTGCTCGGTTCTGTTTGATTGTGGTCTCATTACGTGGTGACCCGCTGCTCGGTTCTGTTTGATTGTGGTCTCATTACGTGGTGACCCGCTGCTCGGTTCTGTTTGATTGTGGTCTCATTACATGGTGACCCGCTCCTCGGTTCTGTTTGATTGTGGTCTCATTACGTGGTGACACGCTGGTCGGTTCTGTTTGATTGTGGTCTCATAACGTGGTGACCCGCTGCTCGGTTCTGTTTGATTGTGGTCTCATTACGTGGTGACCCGCTGCTCGGTTCTGTTTGATTGTGGTCTCATAACGTGGTGACCCGCTGCTCGGTTCTGTTTGATTGTGGTCTCATAACGTGGTGACCCGCTGCTCGGTTTTGGAAGGAATTCAGGTTATCATTTGGAGTTACTGAAGTGTAGGTGGATCATCCTTCTCTGTGTCTGCCATATGCAAGCATACACGTGTTTTTATTCATGCATGTGTTACCTGTTCATACATGTTCCGTGTGCCCTGGTTCTGCCGTTGGGGCTTAAGCTGACATGGTGTTCAAAGAGACACCTCTGAAACGTTGACAGGCCTAGGAAGATTCCTACCACTTTTGATCTGTTCTCTCCCTACTCCTCTCATCCTCTTCTCCTCCCCCACCTCATCCTCTCCTCACCTCCCCATCTTCTCCTCTCATCTTATCTCTCCTCCTCTTCTCCTCTCCTCTCCCCTCTCCATCTTCTCCCCTCCTCTCCTCCGCTCCCCATCTTCTCCTCTCCCCTCTTCTCCTCTTATCTATCCTCTCTCCTCCCTCTCTCCTCTTAATATCTGCCCTCAGCAAGTTGGCATCATTTAGACCTTAAATAATGTACGTTTAGGTAGAGAAAGGAACGACGATAAAAAAAACTAGATGTATACAAATGTTATTGTTTACTGACGGTCTCCTCTCTGTTCATGATGAGCAGCACATTGCGAGAGAAATTAAAATGAATAATGTGTTTGCCTTGTCACGTCAGAATGACAGAGTTGGTGCCATATTAAATGGATTGAGTCTAGATACATTACTCTCTGCTTCTCATGACAGTCAATGTTTACATTCAGTCAGTGATGATAACAAGGATTACACGCATCAGACAGACAGCACACACCGTCAGACAGACAGCACACACCGTCAGACAGCACACACCGTCAGACAGCACACACCGTCAGACAGACAGCACGCACCGTCAGACAGACAGCACGCACCGTCAGACAGCACGCACCGTCAGACAGCACGCGCACACCATCAGACAGACAGCACGCACCGTCAGACAGACAGCGCACACCATCAGACAGACAGCACACACCATCAGACAGACAGCACACACCATCAGACAGACAGCGCACACCATCAGACAGACAGCGCACACCATCAGACAGACAGCACACACCATCAGACAGCAGCACACACCATCAGACAGACAGCACACACCATCAGACAGACAGCACACACCATCAGACAGACAGCGCACACCATCAGATAGACAGCACACACCATCAGACAGACAGCACACACCATCAGACAGACAGCGCGCACCATCAGACAGACAGCACACACCATCAGACAAACAACACACACCATCAGACAAACAACACACACCATCAGACAGACAGCACACACCGTCAGACAGACAGCACACCATCAGACAGACAGCACACACCGTCAGACAGACAGCACACCGTCAGACAGACAGCACACCGTCAGACAGACAGCACACCATCAGACAGACAGCACACACCATCAGACAGACAGCACACCATCAGACAGACAGCACACCATCAGACAGACAGCACACACCATCAGACAGACAGCACACACCATCAGACAGACAACACACACCGTCAGACAGACAGCACACCATCAGACAGAGCGCACCATCAGACAGACAGACAGCACACCATCAGACAGAGCGCACCATCAGACAGAGCGCACCGTCAGACAGACAGCACACACCGTCAGACAGACAGCGCACACCATCAGACAGACAGCGCACTCCATCAGACAGACAGCGCACTCCATCAGACAGACACACACCGTCAGACAGACAGCACACCATAAGACAGACAGCACACCATCAGACAGACAGACACCATCAGACAGACAGCACACACCATCAGACAAACAACACACACCATCAGACAGACAGCACACACCATCAGACAGACAACACACACCGTCAGACAGACAGCACACCATCAGACAGACAGCACACACCGTCAGACAGACAGCACACCGTCAGACAGACAGCACACCGTCAGACAGACAGCACACCATCAGACAGACAGCACACACCATCAGACAGACAGCACACACCATCAGACAGACAGCACACCATCAGACAGACAGCACACACCATCAGACAGACAGCACACACCATCAGACAGACAACACACACCGTCAGACAGACAGCACACACCGTCAGACAGACAGCACACCGTCAGACAGACAGCACACCGTCAGACAGACAGCACACCGTCAGACAGACAGCACACCGTCAGACAGACAGCACACCGTCAGACAGACAGCACACCATCAGACAGACAGCACACACCATCAGACAGACAGCACACACCGTCAGACAGACAACACACACCGTCAGACAGACAGCGCACACCGTCAGACAGACAGCGCACACCATCAGACAGACAGCGCACTCCATCAGACAGACAGCGCACTCCATCAGACAGACACACACCGTCAGACAGACAGCACACCATCAGACAGACAGCACACCATCAGACAGACAGACACCATCAGACAGACAGCACACACCATCAGGCAGACAAGACACCATCAGACAGACAAGACACCATCAGGCAGACAAGACACCATCAGACAGACACCATCAGACAGACAGCACACACCATCAGATAGACAGCACACCATCAGGCAGACAGCACACCATCAGGCAGACAAGACACCATCAGGCAGACAAGACACCATCAGACAGACAAGATACCATCAGACAGACAAGACACCATCAGACAGACAAGACACCATCAGACAGACAAGATACCATCAGACAGACAGCACACCATCAGACAGACAGCACACCATCAGACAGACAACATACCATCAGACAGACAACACACCATCAGACAGACAGCACACACCATCAGACAGACAGCACACACCATCAGACAGACAACACACCATCAGACAGACAGCACACCATCAGACAGACAGCACACCATCAGACAGACAGCACACCATCAGACAGACAACACACCATCAGACAGACAGCACACCATCAGACAGACAGCACACCATCAGACAGACAGCACATACCATCAGACAGACAGCACACACCATCAGACAGACAGCACACCATCAGACAGAGCACACACCATCAGACAGACAACACACCATCAGACAGACAGCACACACCATCAGACAGACAGCACACACCATCAGACAGACAGCACACACCATCAGACAGACAACACACCATCAGACAGACAGCACACCATCAGACAGACAGCACACCATCAGAGACAGCACACACCATCAGACAGACAACACACACCATCAGACAAACAACACACACCATCAGACAGACAGCACACCATCAGACAGACAGCACACACCATCAGACAGACAGCACACACCATCAGACAGACAGCACACCATCAGACAGACAGCACACACCATCAGACAGACAACACACCATCAGACAGACAGCACACACCATCAGACAGACAGCACACACCATCAGACAGACAACACACCATCAGACAGACAGCACACCATCAGACAGACAGCACACCATCAGAGACAGCACACACCATCAGACAGACAACACACACCATCAGACAAACAACACACACCATCAGACAGACAGCACACCATCAGACAGACAGCACACCATCAGACAGACAGCACACCATCAGACAGACAGCACACACCATCAGACAGACAACACAGTCTGATAATTCTTCAGTGAGTCTCACCGAGTGAAACATCCAGCAGCATCTCAGCTGGGACTTGATTTGAGATCGATCCCAAATGCCACACTATCGCCTATATAGTGCAATACTTTTGACCAGAGCCCCATAGGCTAGTTGTACACTATATATATAGGCGATAGGGTGCCATATGGACTTGATTTAGAGAATGTTTTGTGTAACAAACAAAGCGATGAGAGAGATGTATAAGACTCAACCAGCCACTCCCTGGTCATAGCAGTTCAGTGTAAATCCAGTGCTATGTTGTAATGAGATTTGGATGGTGTATTGTGAGTGGATGAGATGCTTTCTGGTAGCTCAGAGACGGCCGTAGCTCTAACAATGCACACTGTATCCCCTTCTATCCCTGGATTCGGGAGTCCTGAATGAACACAGAGATGTCCCAAATAGCACCCTATTCCCTTCGTTGCGCGCACCAGGGCCCAGGGCTCTGATCGTTAAAAGTAAAGCACTATATAGGGGATAGGGTGCTATTTGGAACTCAGACACAGACTCGCTCCAGAACGACTGTTCAAAGTTGGTGTCTTTTTTGTTGTTGTTGTTGTTTTGTGAGGGGCTGAATTCGCATAAAGCAGAACTATGGCTCTTTGAAACCAGGGCTTTCTCTGTGAAACCCTCTCTGACTTGGGCTTATTTTAGGGAGAGCTTGATCCAGGTCTCTTGACAGTCGGGGAGAGAAGGAGCAGTGTGGTCGCTGGAGGAGTATCGTTAACAAGGAATTATAATGTGTCGCTTTTATCAGTCAGAGAGAGAGAGACAAAAAGAGAGAGAGAGAGAGAGAGAGAGTGTGTGTGTGTGTGTGTGTGTGTGTGTGTGTGTGTGTGTGTGTGTGTGTGTGTGTGTGTGTGTGTGTGTGTGTGTGTGTGTGTGTGTGTGTGTGTTTGTCCTTCTCTACCTTGCTCTGTCACAAGGCCACAAATTGATTACAGTCTGCTCATTTATACACTATTAATGTAGCAGCTCTTAATGTAGCAGCTCTTAATGTAGCAGCTCTTAATGTAGCAGCTCTTAATGTAGCAGCTCTTAATGTAGCAGCTCTTAGTGTAGCAGCTCTTAGTGTAGCAGCTCTTAATGTAGCAGCTCTTAATGTAGCAGCTCTTAATGTAGCAGCTCTTAATGTAGCAGCTCTTAATGTAGCAGCTCTTAGTGTAGCAGCTCTTAATGTAGCAGCTCTTAGTGTAGCAGCTCTTAATGTAGCAGCTCTTAATGTAGCAGCTCTTAATGTAGCAGCTCTTAATGTAGCAGCTCTTAATGTAGCAGCTCTTAATGTAGCAGCTCTTAGTGTAGCAGCTCTTAATGTAGCGGCTCTTAATGTAGCGGCTCTTAATGTAGCGGCTCTTAGTGTAGCGGCTCTTAATGTAGCGGCTCTTAGTGTAGTGGCTCTTAGTGTAGCAGCTCTTAGTGTAGCAGCTCTTAGTGTAGCAGCTCTTAGTGTAGCAGCTCTTAATGTAGCAACTCTTAGTGTAGCAGCTCTTAATGTAGCAGCTCTTAGTATAAAATGTCCAGTTGCCAAGACCATTAATACAAATTCCATTTATACACTGTTGCCCTATAGCACACAAAAAACTTTTCTTACCTCTGCCTAAACATCAGCCCCAACTGGTAACTTCCACAAAGCTGTGAACGATCTGAGACAAAGCAAGAAGGGCATTCTATGCCATCAATAGGAACTTAAAATTCAACATACCAATTGGGATCTGGCTAAAAATACTTGAATCAGTTATAGAACACATTGCCCTTTAACGTTGTGAGGTCTGGGGTCCGCTCGCCAACCAAAAATTCGCAAAATGGGACAAACACAAATATCCTCTGTGTACACCGTAAAACACCAAATAATGCATGCAGAGCAGAGTTAGGCCGATACCCGCTAATGATCAAAATCCAGAAAAGAGCCGTTAAATTCTACAATCACAGAAAAGGAAGTGATTCCCAAACCTTCCATAACAAAGCCATCACCTACAGAGAGATGAACCTGGAGAAGAGTCCCCTAAGCAAGCTGGTTCTGGGGCTCTGTTCACAAACACAAACAGACCCCACAGAGCCACAGGACAGAAACACAATTAGACCCAACCAAATCATGAGAAAACAAAAATATAATTACTTGACACATTGAAAAGAATTAACAAAAAAAACAGAGCAAACTAGAATGCCATCTGGCCCTAAACAGAAAGTACACAGTGGCAGAATACCTGACCACTGTGACTCACCGACAACGATGAGACAGCCTATAGGGAGGAGGTCAGAGACCTGGCTATGTGGTGCCATGACAACAGCCTCTCCCTCAACATGATCAAGACAAAGGAGATGACTGTGGACTACAGGAAATGGAGGACTGAGTGCGCCCCCATTTTCATCGACAGGGCTGTAGTGGAGCAGATTGAGAGCTTCAAGTTCCCTGATGTTCACATCACCAACAAACTAACATGGTCCAAGCACACCAAGACAGTCGTGAAGAGGGCACAACAAAACCTATTCCCCCCCCAGAAGACTGAAAAGATTTGGCAAAATGTTTTACAGCTGCACCATCGAGAGCATCCTGACGGGTTGCCTCACTGCCTGGTATGGCAACTGCTCGGCCTCTGACCGCAAGGCACTACAGAGGGTAGCTTCCTGCCATCCAGGACCTCTATACCAGGCGGTGTCAGAGGAAGGCCCTAAAAATTGTCAAAGACTCCAGCCACCCTAGTCAAAGACTGTTCTCTCTGCTACCTCACGGCAAGCGGTACCGGAGCACCAAGTCTAGGTCCAAGAGGCTTCTGTCAGGATTCCCCTAGGGGTCATGATTTGGGTCTGTACAAATGTTTGATGTATTAGAATAATTGATTATGCGTATGTTATATTAATAGAAGGGGAGGGGTTATAAGACTCCTCCCTCCTTACATTTATAGGGTCCTAGACTACAGATTAACAATATATACATATTCATTATATCGTTTTGGAATTGTTCCACAGTTTTTGCTCTTTCTCTCTCTCTCATAAATGTGTGACTGAGACAGAACTCTGCAGGGGAGTGTGGGAGATAAGCGACGACTCAGACATTCCACAATAAATCAGCTTTGGGGAGGGGACATTTATTGCCTAGCTTCTAGATAAACACTGAAACTCTCTGTTTGTATAGCTGTGGATGCAGGGTTCTGGTCTCAGGAGTTTAAAAGGTAATGACGTAGTCAGTGACATCACTAAGGCGGGACTTCGGTTTAATAAAACAACTAGAGACCTTTTGTTTGATGCAGAACTTACTCAGAAACATGCGTGCCATGTTCCTGTTCCTGATTGTCAACTTCTGTCTGCAATTGCATTAATAAAGGTTTTTGAATGATTTAATTAAAGATATTGTCATAATGCTAATTTCACCAATGAACCAATGATGATTGACAAGGAGGAAAGGTACAAATCTAACACTTCTGAACAGCTTCTACCCCCAAGCCATAGGACTCCTGAACAGCTAATCAAAGGGGTTACCCAGACCCCTATTTTACACCGCTGCTACTCTCTGTTTATAATCTATGCATAGTCACTTTAACTCTGCCTACATGTACAAATTACCTCAAGTACCTCGACTAACAGGTGCCCTCGCACATTGACTCTGTACCGGTACCCCCTGTATATAGCCTCGCTTGTAATTTTAATGCTGTTTAATTATTTGTTACTTTTATTTTCTATTTTGTATTTTTTTACTTCGCACTTATTTTAGAGCATTGTTGGTTAATAAATCCTCTACCGACCCCCCCCCCTCCCGGATCCGGGATCATCCTCATCAAAAAAGCTGACTAGCATAGCCTAGCCTAGCGCCACAGGGTTATGGGCTTGTAAGTAAGTATTTCTACACCTGTTGTATGCGGCGCATGTGACAAATAAAATTTTATTTGACCCAAAATTAAGGAAATCTTAGACTGTGTACAGACTCAGTCTAAAATAGCCTAAAATAGCCTCGCTATTGAGACAGGCCATCGAAGGCAAACCTGGCTCTCAAGAGAAGACAGGCAAGACTGACAGAACACACTAAAAGGCTCAGAGATCCAGGCAGGTAGTCTCTCTGCCTGGCAGAACACACTAAAAGGCTCAGAGATCCAGGCGGGAAGTCTCTCTGCCTGGCAGAACACACTAAAAGGCTCAGAGATCCAGGCGGGAAGTCTCTCTGCCTGGCAGAACACACTAAAAGGCTCAGAGATCCAGGCGGGAAGTCTCTCTGCCTGGCAGAACACACTAAAAGGCTCAGAGATCCAGGCGGGAAGTCTCTCTGCCTGGCAGAACACACTAAAAGGCTCAGAGATCCAGGCGGGTAGTCTCTCTGCCTGGCAGAACACACTAAAAGGCTCAGAGATCCAGGCGGGTAGTCTCTCTGCCTGGCAGAACACACTAAAAGGCTCAGAGTTCCAGGCGGGAAGTCTCTCTGCCTGGCAGAACACACTAAAAGGCTCAGAGATCCAGGCGGGAAGTCTCTCTGCCTGGCAGAACACACTAAAAGGCTCAGAGATCCAGGCGGGTAGTTTCTCTGCCTGGCAGAACACACTAAAAGTTTCAGAGATCCAGGCGGGTAGTCTCTCTGCCTGGCAGAACACACTAAAAGGCTCAGAGATCCAGGCGGGTAGTCTCTCTGCCTGGCAGAACACACTAAAAGGCTCAGAGATCCAGGCGGGTAGTCTCTCTGCCTGGCAGAACACACTAAAAGGCTCAGAGATCCAGGCGGGTAGTCTCTCTGCCTGGCAGAACACACTAAAAGGCTCAGAGATCCAGGCGGGAAGTCTCTCTGCCTGGCAGAACACACTAAAAGGCTCAGAGATCCAGGCGGGAAGTCTCTCTGCCTGGCAGAACACACTAAAAGGCTCAGAGATCCAGGCGGGAAGTCTCTCTGCCTGGCAGAACACACTAAAAGGCTCAGAGATCCAGGCGGGTAGTCTCTCTGCCTGGCAGAACACACTAAAAGGCTCAGAGATCCAGGCGGGTAGTCTCTCTGCCTGGCAGAACACACTAAAAGGCTCAGAGATCCAGGCGGGAAGTCTCTCTGCCTGGCAGAACACACTAAAAGGCTCAGAGATCCAGGCGGGAAGTCTCTCTGCCTGGCAGAACACACTAAAAGGCTCAGAGATCCAGGCGGGAAGTCTCTCTGCCTGGCAGAACACACTAAAAGGCTCAGAGATCCAGGCGGGAAGTCTCTCTGCCTGGCAGAACACACTAAAAGGCTCAGAGATCCAGGCGGGTAGTCTCTCTGCCTGGCAGAACACACTAAAAGGCTCAGAGATCCAGGCAGGTAGTCTCTCTGCCTGGCAGAACACATTAAAAGGCTCAGAGATCCAGGCAGGTAGTCTCTCTGCCTGGCAGAACACACTAAAAGGTAGAGATCCAGGCGGGAAGTCTCTCTGCCTGGCAGAACACACTAAAAGGCTCAGAGATTCTCCGGAGGCTTGGAGCTGCTCTCTCAACTGACTGAGCTGTCACTCAGACATACAGAGCTGGGCACTGGCCTGTGACAAGACAGACGCTCTGGACCTTTGGAGGTCTGAAAGTGTCTGGTGTATTGAGAGAGAGAGAGAGAGAGAGAGAGAGAGAGAGAGAGAGAGAGAGAGAGAGAGAGAGAGAGAGAGAGAGAGAGAGAGAGAGAGAGAAAGAGAGAGACAGAGAGCGAGAGAGAGAGAGAGTTTGCCGGTGTGTGCGTTCATGTTGCATTTTATTAGGATCCCCATTAGCTGTTGCAAAAGCAGCAGCTACTCTTCCTGGGGTCCACATGAAACATGACATAATACAGAACATTAATAGACAAGAACAGCTCAAGGACAGAACTACATACATTTAAAATGTCACACATACTGTAGCCTACATATCAATACATACACACAAAACATTTAGGTCAAATAGGGGAGAGGCGTTGTGCCTGTGAGGTGTTGCTTTATCTGTAAAAAAAAAGAAAACTGGTTTGCTGTTCACTTGAGCAATCTGAAATCATGGCTCTAAATACGTAATATCTTTTCTTGAACTGTGTGTTTGGGAGTTGGCCGTGGGGAGACATGATGAAGAGCTATATCATTCAGACTCCCTGTGTATGCAGGGATTTTTCTGCCATTGAAGTTCTTGAGTATTTTTTTGTCCAAACAGTGTAAAAAAAAATATATATATACTGTATAGATATATTTTTGTGTATGAATTTCCTGGATATAGAAAAATGCTTTCAGTGTTAACTAAAAGTACTAAAACTGTAATGTCTGCTTCCAACTCACACTCTCAAACACATAGATCCCCTGAACGCAGCTCACTGTCCAGATCCCAATCACCTGAATTCTGATCACCTGGTCACACACCTGTATGTCATTATCACACACTATTTAGTTCAGTTCTTTGCACCCCATCATTTTGAGGTATTGTTTGTTTTGTGACACACGTCTATCGGTATGCTGTTTTTCCCGTGATTTACTCGTCTCGTGTATGATAGTGTTTGCCTGCCTCACTAACAACGTCTGTTGCCTATTCCCTGCCTGTACTTTAGCCTATCGGATTTCCTGTTATCTACCTATTTCCTGATCTCCCGGACGACGTTACTAGCCTTTTCCCTGCCTGTACTGTTGCCTTTGGACCCCCTGTGTATGACCTTCTGCCTGCCCCTGGACCCAGCTACCTGCCTCCTCCTGGGTATGACCTTCTGCCTGCCCCTGGACCCAGCTACCTGCCTCCTCCTGTGTATGACCTTCTGCCTGCCCCTGGACCCAGCTACCTGCCTCCTCCTGTGTATGACCTTCTGCCTGCCCCTGGACCCAGCTACCTGCCTCCTGCTGTGTATGACCTTCTGCCTGCCCCTGGACCCAGCTACCTGCCTCCTCCTGTGTATGACCTTCTGCCTGCCCCTGGACCCAGCTACCTGCCTCCTCCTGTGTATGACCTTCTGCCTGCCCCTGGATCCAGCTACCTGCCTCCTCCTGTGTATGACCTTCTGCCTGCCCCTGGACCCAGCTACCTGCCTCCTCCTGTGTATGACCTTCTGCCTGCCCCTGGACCCAGCTACCTGCCTCCTCCTGTGTATGACCTTCTGCCTGCCCCTGGACCCAGATACCTGCCTCCTGCTGTGTATGACCTTCTGCCTGCCCCTGGACCCAGATACCTGCCTCCTGCTGTGTATGACCTTCTGCCTGCCCCTGGACCCAGCTACCTACCTCCTCCTGTGTATGACCTTCTGCCTGCCCCTGGACCCAGCTACCTACCTCCTCCTGTGTATGACCTTCTGCCTGCCCCTGGACCCAGCTACCTGCCTCCTGCTGTGTATGACCTTCTGCCTGCCCCTGGACCCAGCTACCTGCCTCCTGCTGTGTATGACCTTCTGCCTGCCCCTGGACCCAGCTACCTGCCTCCTGCTGTGTATGACCTTCTGCCTGCCCCTGGACCCAGCTACCTGCCTCCTGCTGTGTATGACCTTCTGCCTGCCCCTGGACCCAGCTACCTGCCTCCTCCTGTGTATGACCTTCTGCCTGCCCCTGGACCCAGCTACCTGCCTCCTCCTGTGTATGACCTTCTGCCTGCCCCTGGACCCAGCTACCTGCCTCCTCCTGTGTATGACCTTCTGCCTGTCCCTGGACCCAGCTACCTGCCTCCTCCTGTGTATGACCTTCTGCCTGTCCCTGGACCCAGCTACCTGCCTCCTGCTGTGTATGACCTTCTGCCTGCCCCTGGACCCAGCTACCTGCCTCCTCCTGTGTATGACCTTCTGCCTGCCCCTGGACCCAGCTACCTGCCTCCTCCTCCTGTGTATGACCTTCTGCCTGCCCCTGGACCCAGCTACCTGCCTCCTCCTCCTGTGTATGACCTTCTGCCTGCCCCTGGACCCAGCTACCTGCCTCCTGCTGTGTATGACCTTCTGCCTGTCCCTGGACCCAGCTACCTGCCTCCTCCTGTGTATGACCTTCTGCCTGCGCCTGGACCCAGATACCTGCCTCCTGCTGTGTATGACCTTCTGCCTGCCCCTGGACCCAGCTACCTACCTCCTCCTGTGTATGACCTTCTGCCTGCCCCTGGACCCAGCTACCTGCCTCCTCCTGTGTATGACCTTCTGCCTGCCCCTGGACTCAGCTACCTGCCTCCTCCTGTGTATGACCTTCTGCCTGCCCCTGGACCCAGCTACCTGCCTCCTCCTGTGTATGACCTTCTGCCTGCCCCTGGACCCAGCTACCTGTCTCCTCCTGTGTATGACCTTCTGCCTGCCCCTGGACCCAGCTACCTACCTCCTCCTGTGTATGACCTTCTGCCTGCCCCTGGACCCAGATACCTTCCTCCCCCTGTGTATGACCTTCTGCCTGCCCCTGGACCCAGATACCTTCCTCCTCCTGTGTATGACCTTCTGCCTGCCCCTGGACCCAGCTACCTGCCTCCTCCTGTGTATGACCTTCTGCCTGCCCCTGGACCCAGCTACCTGCCTCCTCCTGTGTATGACCTTCTGCCTGCCCCTGGACCCAGCTACCTGCCTCCTCCTGTGTATGACCTTCTGCCTGCCCCTGGACCCAGCTACCTGCCTCCTCCTGTGTATGACCTTCTGCCTGCCCCTGGACCCAGCTACCTGCCTCCTCCTGTGTATGACCTTCTGCCTGTCCCTGGACCCAGCTACCTGCCTCCTCCTGTGTATGACCTTCTGCCTGCCCCTGGACCCAGCTACCTGCCTCCTCCTGTGTATGACCTTCTGCCTGCCCCTGGACCCAGCTACCTGCCTCCTCCTGTGTATGACCTTCTGCCTGCCCCTGGACCCAGCTACCTGCCTCCTGCTGTGTATGACCTTCTGCCTGCCCCTGGACCCAGCTACCTGCCTCCTGCTGTGTATGACCTTCTGCCTGCCCCTGGACCCAGCTACCTGCCTCCTGCTGTGTATGACCTTCTGCCTGCCCCTTGGACCCAGCTACCTGCCTCCTCCTGTGTATGACCTTCTGCCTGCCCCTGGACCCAGATACCTGCCTCCTGCTGTGTATGACATTCTGCCTGCCCCTGGACCCAGCTACCTGCCTCCTGCTGTGTATGACCTTCTGCCTGCCCCTGGACCCATCTACCTGCCTCCTCCTGTGTATGACCTTCTGCCTGCCCCTGGACCCAGCTACCTGCCTCCTCCTGTGTATGACCTTCTGTCTGCCCCTGGACCCAGCTACCTGCCTCCTCCTGTGTATGACCTTCTGCCTGTCCCTGGACCCAGCTACCTGCCTCCTGCTGTGTATGACCTTCTGCCTGCCCCTGGACCCAGCTACCTGCCTGCTCCTGTGTATGACCTTCTGCCTGCCCCTGGACCCAGCTACCTGCCTCCTCCTGGACCCAGCTACCTGCCTCCTCCTGTGTATGACCTTCTGCCTTCCCCTGGACCCAGCTACCTGCCTCCTCCTGTGTATGACCTTCTGCCTGCCCCTGGACCCAGCTACCTGCCTCCTCCTGTGGTCCTTTACAATAAACACCTGCTGCGCCCTGCGCTTGAAACCAGCTCTCTGTCTTCCCGTTGTGTTCATTACAAAAACAAGATAGACAGGATGTAGAAAAGATAATGGCCCTATTTACTATCATCTTTGAGAACTAACAATCAGCAAAATAAAAGCTATGCAGCTATGCAAATTCCCAAAACAATGAATTTACCCATATAGATTTTGTTATTATGTTTGAGAAAAAAGAACACGGCATTAACTATGGCAAAATGCATAGAATTGCAAGACATTTTTAAATGCCAAAATGTCTCTACACCGCCAAGATGGGGGGGGGGACCTCTTCAAATTCAGCCACGCAGACGGGACGACCGCACCCCAATACCACGCCTCCTGCCACGCCCAACACCTAAGCCCATTTTGTTTTTGATCCATAACAAACCCTGTGTATCTAACTCCCGTGTACGTACTGTTGCCGTGACGTCGCCGTCTCTTTGCGTCATCGTGATGACTCAGAGCTTCTATAACGGGAGGATGTTAGCAGCAGGTATAAACTGAACTGTGCTCTCTAGTGGAAGTCGTTAAGGCTCTTGAAGTGCTGAGTCTGATTGGTTACTACAGGATCGTCCTGGATACTGGGGCCATTAGTAAATGGGTTGGGACAGAATAACCTATTAGAGAGTAGGGTAATCTATGGGTGTTGACTTAATGGCACATTAGTCCCTATGTAGTGCACTACTTTATTAGGGCTTTGGAGAAACGTAGTGCACTTACGTAGGGATTTAGGGTGCCATGCACCCTATTGAGCTATCAGGAAAGTGATCGCCAATAGGTCCATTGATCCTGTCTGCTGCTGGAGGCACGGAGTGTTCCCTGTCCTTTTCTATCAAACAGACAACTGTTCTCTGTCCGGGCAGACGACTAGTTCTGTCTGTGTCTGGGTTTGCTTGACATGCAACCGTAGCAACCGTAGGCCTTGTAGAGTGGACTCAGAAGCGTATTGTACTAGACTCCAACTGTAGACTGTACTGAGTATACTGTGGTATAAACCACATGCCTTTAAATGTACATCTTAAGGCTGGTTTATAGTCCGTCAATCAACCTGTTTGTTGACAGTTGTCCCGGTGACATCGTCGTGGACATTCTATTGTCGTCCGACATCAAACTTGTCGTTGTCGTTATGGAAACATTATAAACACCAAAACAACAGTTGGCATGACATCGGCAGACTGGCGGTCCAAATAGCATACCTGCTCTATTTGAACCCAAATGAACGGATCTGTTTAAAAATGTAATTAGAATATGTTCATCTAGCAAGACAGGCAACTAAAAGGAACTTTTGAAACAATGTTTTGGTTCATTGCTAGCTTGTTAGCTAGCTAGCTGGCTAGCCTGTTCAAAAATGATGACCTTAACATATCTGACAGGTAGACGCTTGTATTGAATATAACAATAATGATTACAAGATCATTATTTACAAGGTAATGGCAAGCAACAAAATAAAATGGCAAACTTACAGTTGTGAATGTGACATAAAAAAAAGCAGAATATTTCTGTCTTGAGAAATGTAGAATTTATTGACGCCGTGGCAACGGCGCCGTCGACGTTGAAACTGTTTCATGTGCGTCAAGAAAACAGAAACTCACATTGACGGTCTACAGACAGAGTATAAATTTACTGTTATTTTGACCAGCGACACTTGTCGAATTCTCATTGTCTACAGACATGTCGTTAGACCAATTTATAAACCAGCCTTTTATTTATCAACCGATGTCATCCCCGGGCCCTTCTGTTCTGAAGCTACATTTCGTTATTTTTTTAAGGTAATCAATGAGGCTTGATTTGAAAAAAAAAGGTTGTTGGCTGGAACATACCAAGGCCAATGATGTCAGAGAAATGGTCCTATTAGTTCCAGGTTGTCTGGAATCGCTCCACCAACACTGGTAGATCAACTGTAGGTACAGCATAAAAGATGCCACTATGGATGGTCCTGACATTGATGTTTTCATCTAAGTCCACCTCCCCATTTTGATAGCCTTTAAAATATAAAGTTAGATAGCATAGTTACTGTAGCTGAGATCCCTGGTGGGTAACATAGAAGATTCTAGACATTCTTCATTCTAGAGGTAAAATTGATTTCTCTTGAGATTTTTTTTGTTTTATAGCCTACCGTTTTAAGAGTGAGACGATTTTCAGACTGAGAAATATAGGTGATCAATATTTATTTCTAGGCAATGTAGTAAACTATAGCCTAACTGCCCAGTGCTTCTCTGCCCATGCATAGGCTATAGCCTGCTCTATTTAATTGAGACAGCACGCGCACCTGATCTCGCAGGTACAGTGCCTTGAAAAAGGATTCATCCCCCTTGGCGTTTTCTCTATATTGTTGCATTACAACCTGTAATTAAATAGATTTTTATGTGGATTTCATGTAATGGACACATACACAAAATAGTCCTGATTGGTGAAGTGAAGTGGAAAAAAAACTTGTTTAAAAAAATTCTTTAAAAAAATTAAAAGGAAAATTGGTGTGTGCATATGTATTCACCCCCTTAGCTATGAAGCCCCTAAATAAGATCTGGTGCAATCAATTACCTTCAAAAGTCACACAATTAGTTAAATAAAGTCCACCTGTGTGCAATCTAAGTGTCACATGATCTGTCAAATGATCTCAGTATATATACACCTGTTCTGAAAGGCCCCAGAGTCTGCAACACCACTAAGCAGGGGTACCACCAAGCAATCGGCACCATGAAGAACAAGGAGCTCTCCAAACAGGTCAGGGACAAAGTTGTGGAAAAGTACAGATCAGGGTTGGGTTATGAAAAAATATCAGAAACTTTGAACAACCCACGGAGCACCATTAAATCCATTATTAAAAAATGGAAAGAATATGGCACCACAATAAACCTGTCAAGAGAGGGCCGCCCACCAAAACTCACGGACCAGACAAGGAGGGCATTAATCAGAGAGGCAACAAAGAGACCAAAGATAACCCTGAAGGAGCTGCAAAGCTCCACAGCAGAGATTGGAGTATCTGCAATAAGATCACTTTCAGCCGTACACTCTACAGAGCTGGGTTTTATGGAAGAGTGGCCAGAAAAAAGCCATTGCTTAAAGAAAAAAATAAGCAAACCCATTTGGTGTTCACCAAAGGCATGTGGGAGACTCCCCAAAAATATGGAAGAAGGTACTCTGGTCAGATGAGACTAAAATTGAGCCTTTTGTCCATCAAAGAAATCGCTATGTCTGGTGGCAAACCCAACCCCTCTCATCACCCCGAGAACAACTATGTTTTTCATCGGCAGGTACTGGGAAACTGGTCAGAATTGAAGGAATGATGGATAGCGCTAAATACAGGGATATTTTTGAGGGAAACCTGTTTCAGTCTTCCAGAGATTTGAGACTGGGACAGAGGTTCACCTTCCAGCTGGACAATGACCCTAAGCATACTGCTAAAGCAACACTGGAGTGGTTTAAGGGGAAACATTTAAATGTCTTGGAATGGCCTAGTCAAAGCCCAGAACTCAATCCAATTGAGAATCTGTGGTATGACTTAAAGATTGCTGTACACTAGTGGAACCCATCCAACTTGAAGGAGCTGGAGCAGTTTTATCTTGAAGAATGGGCAAAAATCCCAGTGGCTAGATGTACCAAGCTTATAGAGACATACCCAAGAGACTTGCAGCTGTAATTGCTGCAAAAGGTGTCTCTACAAGTATTGACTTTGGGGGGGTGAATAGTGAGGCACGCTCAAGTTTTCAGTTTTTTTGTCTTATTTCTTGTTTTTTTTCACAATTAATGATCAAATTATCAAATGATACAACACCCCCCCAAAAAAATCAATTTTTAATTCCAGGTTGTAAGGCAACAAAATAGGAAAAATGCCAAGAGGGGGGGTGAATACTTTCGCAAGCCACTGTATGTCTGCTGAACTGGAAACAGCAAGAATGATGACAGCGCCACTTGCTATGTTTTGCACAAAGGAGACAAATAAATGGGTAATTAAATACCAAGGTGCAACACTCGTCTTTTCCTTTTCAATGATGATACCATTTTCTGATTGGTTGAGTGCCCTCCACTTATTTCCAGTATCAAAATGTTTTATTTACAGACACTGTCGTAAATTACAGTCTAATCATATTTAAGTTAATTTCGTATTTAAGTTAACTGTCACGTGATTCTCCGCGCCATGTAGACACCCTACTTTACAGTTTTTCTAAGAGACCAAGACATACTAGGCACACTTGAACTACCACCCCAAACTAGGAGAGGAGAGAGGCTCGTGAAGTTGACGCAGCGAATTCTGTCTGAATAATGCAACAACAAAAAATATGTCATTTTAATACAATAGGTAGGCTAATGCATATGAAGCAAAAAGATGACAGTTTCCAACTAACCTGCGGGAAAACCAAAAATATTTCCATCCCAAAGTTGTCTGTCTGACTGCCCGCAGCGTGAAAAATGCTGACTGGAATGCAGATCTCTATTTCATACAACCCTTATGAAGAAAACATACATTTCACTTCCTGGCTAATGGTGCCTGGTGTTTTAATTCAGAACAAATCTCTTTCCTGATATTAGAACTGTTCTGTTCCCCCTCTTCCCCAGCAGTCATTGGGTTAAATCCCTCTTCTCTCAGCAGTCATTGGTTAAATCCCTCTTCTCTCAGCAGTCATTGGTTAAATCCCTCTTCTCTCAGCAGTCATTGGTTAAATCCCTCTTCTCTCAGCAGTCATTGGTTAAATCCCTCTTCTCCCAGCAGTCATTGGGTTAAATCCCTCTTCTCCCAGCAGTCATTGGTTAAATCCCTCTTCTCCCAGCAGTCATTGGGTTAAATCCCTCTTCTCCCAGCAGTCATTGGTGGATTACCTCGTCCCCCAGCAGTCATTGGTGGATTACCTCTTCCCCCAGCAGTCATTGGTTAAATCCCTCTTCCCCCAGCAGTCATTGGTTGATTACCTCTTCCCCCAGCAGTCATTGATGGATTACCTCTTCCCTAGGCAGTCATTGGTTGATTCCCTCTCCCCCCAGCAGTCATTGGTGGATTACCTCTTCCCCAGGCAGTCATTGGTTGATTATCTCTCCCCCCAGCAGTCATTGGTGGATTACCTCTTCCCCCAGCAGTCATTGGTGGATTACCTCTTCCCCAGGCAGTCATTGGTTTATTATCTCTTCCTCCAGCAGTAATTGGTTGATTCCCTCTCCCCCCAGCAGTCATTGGTTGAGAGGCCATGCAGGATCCGGAAGCTGGGGCTTTCTTTAACGATGATGTGTGATTGGTTAATAATGAAAGAGTTCTGAATTATTTAGTCTGCATGGGGGTCTGTTTGTGCTGCGCAGCTCAGTGCTTCTCTCTGTGTGTGGCATTCTATATATAACCCAGAGAGGATGCCTGGCTCTGCCATTCAAAATTAAAACAACAAACACCTCTGTGGCTTTGCTTTCAACAAGACTTGATCTAATATTGAGGATTGCCAACTGTTTGATCCTTTTTTCATCACGCTATTTAATTCATAGACTTCGTAATACATCTCCTCCAGGTTTTCAACCCAATCTGACTAAAGAGCTTTCTTGATAGATGACCATCAACCTGGACTATGTTTTAAGTATTTCTTTATCTTTTTTATCTGAACTAGAGACAATTCGGTTACAGTGAGAGTCTAGATGATCTGGCTGTGGGAGAATATATATTAAGTCCTGCTCCTAGAGTAAGTCTTACAGCCGGCCACAGTGGCTGGCATCGCCAGGGTAATGGGATTGTGATCAAGCTGCTGGTGACCAGTTCTGTCAGAGTGGGCAGACCAGGCAGGGGGCACCCCGCTGGGCAGCAGCACTGGCTCCAATGCTGCAGCGCTCCCCCGTCTCCAAGGCCTCAAGGTTCCAACACGGCAAAACTCAACTGGCTCCAAGCCTCGGCTCCAATACCGCAGGCTCTAATACTGCAGGCTCTAATACTGCAGGCTCTAATACTGCAGGCTCTAATACTGCAGGCTCTAATACTGCAGGCTCTAATACTGCAGGCTCCAATACTGCAGGCTCTAATACCACAGGCTCTAATACCGCAGGCACTAATACCACAAGCTCCAATACTACAGTCTCTAATACTGCAGGCTCTAATACGGCATGCTCTAATACTGCAGGCTCTAATACCACAGGCTCTAATACCGCAGGCACTAATACCACAAGCTCCAATACTACAGTCTCTAATACTGCAGGCTCTAATACGGCATGCTCTAATACTGCAGGCTCTAATACCACAGGCTCTAATACTGCAGGCTCTAATACCACAGGCTCTAATACTGCAGGCTCTAATACCACAGGCTCCAGTACGACAGGCTCCAATACTGCATGCTCTAATACTGCAGGCTCTAATACTGCCGGCTCTAATACTACAGGCTCTAATACTGCAGGCTCCAATACTGAAGGCTCTAATACTACAGGCTCTAATACTACAGGCTCCAATAGTACAGGCTCCAATACCGCAGTTTCTAATACTGCAGGCGTTAATACTACAGACCCCCCTGTCTTCGAGGCTCCACACTGCAGGTTTAGTGAACAAATAATATAAGACTGGTGGATTACTGTTCATTATTATTCTGGATGATCCCATGTACAATACATTACACTGCCAGTGTATTGTTCATAGTTCTACAGTGTTTGCTGGCGTACAGAGCCATTTACACTGAGTTTACAAAACATGATGAACACTCTGTTCTTCCCATGACATAGACTGACCAGGAGAATCCAGGTGAAAGCTATGATCCCTTATTGATGTCACCTGTTAAATCCACTTCAATCAGTGAAGATGAAGGGGAGGAGACGGGTTAAAGAAGGATTTTTAAGCCAACAGACAATTGAGACATGGATTGTGTATGTGTGCCATTCAGAGGGTGAATGTGCAAGGCAAAATATTGAAGTGCCTTTGAACAGGGTATGGTAGAAGGTGCCAGGTTCACCGGTTGGTGTAAAGAACTGCAACACTGCTGGGTTTTTCACGCTCAACAGTTTCCTGTGTGTATCAAGAATGGTCCACCACCCAGAGGACATCCAGCCAACTTGACACAACTGTGGGCAGCATTGGAGTCAACATGGGCCAGCATTCCTGTGGAACGCTTTCGACACCTTGTAGAGTCCAACTCAATATTAGGAAGGTATTCTTAATGTTTTGTATAGATGTTAATCTACCACACTTGCTATAACTTGCTATCAATGTAGAAGATGCAATGCACAGAAGCAGCTTCTTGAAACCATGTGTAGCTTCCTATCGGATATTATGAGTACTTTGGTACATGTCCGGCATCAGGTCTATTGGCAGGATTAGACACAATAGCCTGGCCGCTCCGACTGTACACAAGGCTGATCCCATCAGATATCTACTGTACTGTACTGGGTTCAGTCAGATATCTACTGTACTGGGTTCAGTCAGATATCTACTGTACTGGGTTCTGTCAGATATCTACTGTACTGTACTGGGTTCAGTCAGATATCTACTATACTGTACTGGGTTCAGTCAGATATCTACTGTACTGGGTTCAGTCAGATATCTACTGTACTGGGTTCTGTCAGATATCTACTGTACTGTACTGGGTTCAGTCAGATATCTACTGTACTGTACTGGGTTCAGTCAGATATATACTGTACTGGGTTCAGTCAGATATCTACTGTACTGGGTTCTGTCAGATATCTACTGTACTGTACTGGGTTCAGTCAGATATATACTGTACTGGGTTCAGTCAGATATCTACTGTACTGGGTTCTGTCAGATATCTACTGTACTGTACTGGGTTCAGTCAGATATATACTGTACTGGGTTCAGTCAGATATCTACTGTACTGGGTTCTGTCAGATATCTACTGTACTGTACTGGGTTCAGTCAGATATCTACTATACTGTACTGGGTTCAGTCAGATATCTACTGTACTGTACTGGGTTCAGTCAGATATCTACTGTACTGTACTGGGTTCAGTCAGATATCTACTGTACTGTACTGGGTTCAGTCAGATATCTACTGTACTGTACTGGGTTCAGTCAGATATCTACTGTACTGGGCTCAGTCAGATATCTACTGTGCTGTACTGGGTTCAGTCAGATATCTACTGTACTGTACTATACTGGGTTCAGTCAGATATCTACTATACTGTACTGTACTGGGCTCAGTCAGATATCTACTGTACTGTACTGGGTTCAGTCAGATATCTACTGTACTGTACTGGGTTCAGTCAGATATCTACTGTACTCTACTGTACTGGGTTCAGTCAGATATCTACTGTACTGTACTGGGTTCAGTCAGATATCTACTGTACTGTACTGGGTTCAGTCAGATATCTACTGTACTGTACTGGGCTCAGTCAGATATCTACTGTACTGTACTGGGTTCAGTCAGATATCTACTGTACTGTACTGGGTTCAGTCAGATATCTACTGTACTGTACTGGGTTCAGTCAGATATTTACTGTACTGTACTGGGCTCAGTCAGATATCTACTGTACTGTACTGGGTTCAGTCAGATATCTACTGTACTGTACTGTACTGGGCTCAGTCAGATATCTACTGTACTGTACTGGGTTCAGTCATATCTACTGTACTGTACTGTACTGGGTTCAGTCATATCTACTGTACTGGGTTCAGTCAGATATCTACTGTACTGCACTGGGTTCAGTCAGATATCTACTGTACTGTACTGGGTTCAGTCAGATATCTACTGTACTGTACTGTACTGGGTTCAGTCAGATATCTACTGTACTGTACTGTACTGGGTTCAGTCAGATATCTACTGTACTGTACTGGGTTCAGTCAGATATCTACTGTACTGTACTGTACTGGGTTCAGTCAGATATCTACTGTACTGTACTGGGTTCAGTTAGATATCTACTGTACTGTACTGTACTGGGTTCAGTCAGATATCTACTGTACTGTACTGTACTGGATTCAGTCAGATATCTACTGTACTGTACTGTACTGGGTTCAGTCAGATATCTACTGTACTGTACTGTACTGGGTTCAGTTAGATATCTACTGTACTGTACTGTACTGGGTTCAGTCAGATATCTACTGTACTGTACTGTACTGGGTTCAGTCAGATATCTACTGTACTGTACTGTACTGGGTTCAGTCAGATATCTACTGTACTGTACTGTACTGGGTTCAGTTAGATATCTACTGTACTGTACTGTACTGGGTTCAGTTAGATATCTACTGTACTGTACTGTACTGGGTTCAGTCAGATATCTACTGTACTGTACTGTACTGGGTTCAGTTAGATATCTACTGTACTGTACTGTACTGGGTTCAGTCAGATATCTACTGTACTGTACTGGGTTCAGTCAGATATCTACTGTACTGTACTGTACTGGGTTCAGTTAGATATCTACTGTACTGTACTGTACTGGGTTCAGTCAGATATCTACTGTACTGTACTGGGTTCAGTCAGATATCTACTGTACTGTACTGTACTGGGTTCAGTTAGATATCTACTGTACTGTACTGGGTTCAGTCAGATATCTACTGTACTGTACTGGGTTCAGTCAGATATCTACTGTACTGTACTGTACTGGGTTCAGTTAGATATCTACTGTACTGTACTGGGTTCAGTCAGATATCTACTGTACTGTACTGCACTGGGTTCAGTTAGATATCTACTGTACTGTACTGGGTTCAGTCAGATATCTACTGTACTGTACTGTACTGGGTTCAGTCAGATATCTACTGTACTGTACTGGGTTCAGTTAGATATCTACTGTACTGTACTGGGTTCAGTCAGATATCTACTGTACTGTACTGGGTTCAGTCAGATATCTACTGTACTGTACTGGGTTCAGTCAGATATCTACTGTACTGTACTGGGTTCAGTTAGATATCTACTGTACTGTACTGGGTTCAGTCAGATATCTACTGTACTGTACTGGGTTCAGTCAGATATCTACTGTACTGTACTGGGTTCAGTCAGATATCTACTGTACTGTACTGGGTTCAGTCAGATATCTACTGTACTGTACTGGGTTCAGTTAGATATCTACTGTACTGTACTGGGTTCAGTCAGATATCTACTGTACTGTACTGGGTTCAGTCAGATATCTACTGTACTGTACTGTACTGGGTTCAGTTAGATATCTACTGTACTGTACTGGGTTCAGTTAGATATCTACTGTACTGTACTGGGTTCAGTCAGATATCTACTGTACTGTACTGGGTTCAGTCAGATATCTACTGTACTGTACTGGGTTCAGTCAGATATCTACTGTACTGTACTGGGTTCAGTCAGATATCTACTGTACCATTAACACTCCACAGTCCTCAAAACAGTTAACACAATTTTTTCCTCATTTCAGGCCACAATCGGAATAGACTTCCTGTCAAAAACGATGTACTTGGAAGACCGAACTGTAAGTAGCTCCATCTTTTCTTTTAAACAGAGAAAAAGTTAATTTGCTCCTAATCCTCGGCTCTTTACTGCCATTTCACTGTCAACACCAGGTCCACACCTTGTCCCTGTGAAATAACGTCACCTCAGTGTTAGAGATACAGGTGTGTTAAACGTCACCTCAGTGTTAGATGTACAGGTGTGTTAAACGTCACCTCAGTGTTAGAGATACAGGTGTGTTAAACGCCACCTCAGTGTTAGAGATACAGGTGTGTTAAACGTCACCTCAGTGTTAGAGATACAGATGTGTTAAACGTCACCTCAGTGTTAGAGATACAGGTGTGTTAAACGTCACCTCAGTGTTAGATATACAGGTGTGTTAGATGTACAGGTGTGTTAGAGATACAGGTGTGTTAGATATACAGGTGTGTTAGATGTACAGGTGTGTTAAACGTCACCTCAGTGTTAGAGATACAGGTGTGTCAAACGTCACCTCAGTGTTAGATATACAGGTGTGTCAAACGTCACCTCAGTGTTAGATGTACAGGTGTGTCAAACGTCACCTCAGTGTTAGATATACAGGTGTGTCAAACGTCACCTCAGTGTTAGATATACAGGTGTGTCAAACGTCACCTCAGTGTTAGATGTACAGGTGTGTCAAACGTCACCTCAGTGTTAGATGTACAGGTGTGTCAAACATCACCTCAGTGTTAGATGTACAGGTGTGTCAAACGTCACCTCAGTGTTAGATATACAGGTGTGTTAGATATACAGGTGTGTTAGATATACAGGTGTGTTAGATATACAGGTGTGTTAGATATACAGGTGTGTTAGAGATACAGGTGTGTTAAACATCACCTCAGTGTTAGATATACAGGTGTGTTAGATATACAGGTGTGTTAGATATACAGGTGTGTTAGATATACAGGTGTGTTAGATATACAGGTGTGTTAGATATACAGGTGTGTTAGAGATACAGGTGTGTTAAACGTCACCTCAGTGTTAGATATACAGGTGTGTTAAACGTCACCTCAGTGTTAGAGATACAGGTGTGTCAAACGTCACCTCAGTGTTAGAGATACAGGTGTGTCAAACGTCACCTCAGTGTTAGAGATACAGGTGTGTTAAACGTCACCTCAGTGTTAGATGTACAGGTGTGTTAGATGCACAGGTGTGTTAAACGTCACCCCAGTGTTAGATATACAGGTGTGTCAAACGTCACCTCAGTGTTAGATGTACAGGTGTGTTAGATGCACAGGTGTGTTAAACGTCACCCCAGTGTTAGAGATACAGGTGTGTCAAACGTCACCTCAGTGTTAGAGATACAGGTGTGTCAAACGTCACCTCAGTGTTAGAGATACAGGTGTGTTAGATATACGGGTGTGTTAGATATACAGGTGTGTTAGAGATACAGGTGTGTTAAACGTCACCTCAGTGTTAGATATACAGGTGTGTTAAACGTCACCTTAGTGTTAGAGATACAGGTGTGTCAAACGTCACCTCAGTGTTAGAGATACAGGTGTGTCAAACGTCACCTCAGTGTTAGATGTACAGGTGTGTTAGATATACAGGTGTGTTAGATATACAGGTGTGTTAGATATACAGGTGTGTTAGATATACAGATGTGTTAGATATACAGGTGTGTTAGAGATACAGGTGTGTTAAACGTCACCTCAGTGTTAGAGATACAGGTGTGTCAAACGTCAACTCAGTGTTAGAGATACAGGTGTGTCAAACGTCACCTCAGTGTTAGAGATACAGGTGTGTCAAACGTCACCTCAGTGTTAGAGATACAGGTGTGTCAAACGTCACCTCAGTGTTAGATATACAGGTGTGTCAAACGTCACCTCAGTGTTAGATATACAGGTGTGTTAGATATACAGGTGTGTTAGATATACAGGTGTGTTAGAGATACAGGTGTGTTAAACGTCACCTCAGTGTTAGATATACAGGTGTGTTAAACGTCACCTCAGTGTTAGATATACAGGTGTGTCAAACGTCACCTCAGTGTTAGATGTACAGGTGTGTTAGATATACAGGTGTGTTAGATATACAGGTGTGTTAGATATACAGGTGTGTTAGAGATACAGGTGTGTTAAACGTCACCTCAGTGTTAGATATACAGGTGTGTCAAACGTCACCTCAGTGTTAGATGTACAGGTGTGTCAAACGTCACCACAGTGTTAGAGATACAGGTGTGTTAGATATACAGGTGTGTTAGAGATGCAGGTGTGTCAAACGTCACCTCAGTGTTAGCGATACAGGTGTGTCAAACGTTACCTCAGTGTTAGATATACAGGTGTGTTAAATGTCACCTCAGTGTTAGATATACAGGTGTGTTAAACGTCACCTCAGTGTTAGATGTACAGGTGTGTTAGATATACAGGTGTGTTAGATATACAGGTGTGTTAGATATACAGGTGTGTTAGAGATACAGGTGTGTTAAACGTCACCTCAGTGTTAGAGATACAGGTGTGTTAAACGTCACCTCAGTGTTAGATGTACAGGTGTGTCAAACGTCACCTCAGTGTTAGAGATACAGGTGTGTTTGATATGTAAACTCAGCAAAAAAAGAAAAATGTCCTCTCACTGTCAACTGCGTTTATTTTCAGCAAACTTAACATGTGTAAATATTTGTTTGAACATAACAAGATTCAACAACTGAGACATAAGCTGAACAAGTTCCACAGACATGTGACTAACAGAAATGGAATAATGTGTCCCTGAACAAAGGGAGGATCTAAATCAAAAGTAACAGTCAGTATCTGGTGTGGCCACCAGCTGCATTAAGTACTGCAGTGTATCTCTTCCTCATGGACTGCACCAGATGTGCCAGTTCTTGCTGTGAGATGTTACCCCACTCTTCCACCAAGGCACATGCAAGTTCCCGGATATTTCTGGGGGGAATGGCCCTAGCCCTCACCCTCCGATCCAACAGGTCCCAGACGTGCTCAATGGGATTAAGATCCGGGCTCTTCGCTGGCCATTGCAGAACACTGACATTCCTGTCTTGCAGGAAATCACGCACAGAACGAGCAGTATGGCTGGTGGCATTGTCATGCTGGAGGGTCATGTCAGGATGAGCCTGCATGTTGTTGCCGGAGATGTCTGGTGAGGACCTGCCTTACAACAGGCCTACAAGCCCTCAGTCCAGCCTCTCTCAGCCTATTGTGGACAGTCTGAGCACTGATGGAGGGATTGTGCGTTCCTGGTGTAACTTGGGCAGTTGTTGTTGCCATCCTGTACCTGTCCCGCAGGTGTGATGTTCGGATGTATCGATCCTGTGCAGGTGTTGTTACACGTGGTCTGCCACTGCGAGGACAATCAGCTGTCCGTACTGTCTCCCTGTAGCGCCGTCTTAGGCGTCTCACTGTACGGACATTTCAATTTATTGCCCTGGCCACATCTGCAGTCCTCAAGCCTCCTTGCAGCATGCCTAAGCAGGGACCCTGGGCATCTTTCTTTTGGGGTTTTTCAGAGTCAGTAGAAAGTCCTCTTTAGTGTCCTAAGTTTTCATAACTGTGACCTTAATTGCCTACCGTCTGTAAGCTGTTAGGGTCTTAACGACCGTTCCACAGGTGCATGTTCATTAATTGTTTATGGTTCATTGAACAAGCATGAAAAACAGTGTTTAAACCCTTTACAATGTAGATCTGTGAAGTTATTTGGATTTTTACGAATTATCTTTGAAAGACAGGGAACTGAAGAAGGGACATTTCTTATTTTATCGGTGTCCCAAATGGCATCCTATTCCCCATAGGGAATACTGAGTAGTGCACTACATAGGGAATAGGATGCCGTTTGGGATGCAGGCCACGGTTTGCGGGTCTTAAACCCCTTAAGTTATACAGTGATTGGTCCTCACACACACGCACACATCAATTGAAGTAGGCCTGACATTGATGTCATGTTCTGGGCATAAGAAATGTAAATGTATTTCAATGTAACGTGTGTATGTCTGACTGTGCTGAATCTTGGCACGTATTTTACATACCCTGACATTGAGAAGGTGTCAATGGGGGATAAAGGGGTGTGAGTTTATGTTAATATACTTTGTGTTGGTACTACTGTGTGTGTTTGTGTTTGTGTGTGTGTGTGTGTGTGTGTGTGTGTGTGTGTGTGTGTGTGTGTGTGTGTGTGTGTGTGTGTGTGTGTGTGTGTGTGTGTGTGTGTGTGTGTGTGTGTGTGTGTGTGTG
>NC_092101.1:52445611-52476336 GCF_045679555.1 Salvelinus alpinus
ACATGGCTGTCTTGTAGACATTGTGCAGTGTGTTAAGACAGGGCTGGTGTGTAGACATGGTGCGGTGTGTTAAGGCTGGTGTGTAGACATAGAGCAGTGTGTTAAGACAGTGCTGTCTTGTAGACATTGTGCAGTGTGTTAAGACAGGGCTGGTGTGTAGACATGGTGCAGTGTGTTAAGGCTGGTGTGTAGACATAGAGCAGTGTGTTAAGGCTGGGCTGTTTTGTTGACATGGCGCAGTGTGTTAAGATAGGGCTGTCTTGTAGAAATGGTGTAGTGTGTTAAGGCTGGTGTGTAGACATGGTGCAGTGTGTTAAGGCTGGTGTGTAGACATGGTGCAGTGTGTTAAGGCTGGTGTGTCTTGTAGACATGGTGCAGTGTGTTAAGGCTGGTGTGTCTTGTAGACATGGTGCAGTGTGTTAAGGCTGGTGTGTCTTGTAGACATGGTGCAGTGTGTTAAGGCTGGTGTGTCTTGTAGACATGGTGCAGTGTGTTAAGACAGGGCTGTCTTGTAGAAATGGTGTAGTGTGTTAAGGCTGGTGTGTAGACATGGTGCAGTGTGTTAAGGCTGGTGTGTCTTGTAGACATGGTGCAGTGTGTTAAGGCTGGTGTGTAGACATGGTGCAGTGTGTTAAGGCTGGTGTGTCTTGTAGACATGGTGCAGTGTGTTAAGGCTGGTGTGTCTTGTAGACATGGTGCAGTGTGTTAAGGCTGGTGTGTAGACATGGTGCAGTGTGTTAAGGCTGGTGTGTAGACATATTGCAGTGTTTTAAGACAGGGCTGTCTTGTAGAAATGGTGTAGTGTGTCAAGGCTGGTGTGTAGACATGGTGCAGTGTGTTAAGGATATTTTGGTATTTGTTTCACTTCTCCATTGTTTACATAGTCCCAAAATGGTCCCAAAATGTTTTGTTAACCCTAACCCATAATCTTAACCTAACTCCTAAACTTAACCCTAACCCCTAGCCTAGCTAATGTTAGGCAGCTAGCCTTCTCTACACTGCTAGGACCTAATAATGTCTCAGCCTTCTCCACACTGCTAGGTCCTAATAATGTCTCAGCCTTCTCCACACTGCTAGGTCCTAATAATGTCTCAGCCTTCTCCACACTGCTAGGTCCTAATAATGTCTCAGCCTTCTCCACACTGCTAGGTCCTAATAATGTCTCAGCCTTCTCCACACTGCTAGGTCCTAATAATGTCTCAGCCTTCTCCACACTGCTAGGACCTAATAATGTCTCAGCCTTCTCCACACTGCTAGGACCTAATAATGTCTCAGCCTTCTCCACACTGCTAGGACCTAATAATGTCTCAGCCTTCTCCACACTGCTAGGTCCTAATAATGTCTCAGCCTTCTCCACACTGCTAGGTCCTAATAATGTCTCAGCCTTCTCCACACTGCTAGGTCCTAATAATGTCTCAGCCTTCTCCACACTGCTAGGTCCTAATAATGTCTCAGCCTTCTCCACACTGCTAGGACCTAATAATGTCTCAGCCTTCTCCACACTGCTAGGACCTAATAATGTCTCAGCCTTCTCCACACTGCTAGGTCCTAATAATGTCTCAGCCTTCTCCACACTGCTAGGACCTAATAATGTCTCAGCCTTCTCCACACTGCTAGGACCTAATAATGTCTCAGCCTTCTCCACACTGCTAGGTCCTAATAATGTCTCAGCCTTCTCCACACTGCTAGGACCTAATAATGTCTCAGCCTTCTCCACACTGCTAGGACCTAATAATGTCTCAGCCTTCTCCACACTGCTAGGTCCTAATAATGTCTCAGCCTTCTCCACACTGCTAGGTCCTAATAATGTCTCAGCCTTCTCCACACTGCTAGGTCCTAATAATGTCTCAGCCTTCTCCACACTGCTAGGTCCTAATAATGTCTCAGCCTTCTCCACACTGCTAGGTCCTAATAATGTCTCAGCCTTCTCCACACTGCTAGGACCTAATAATGTCTCAGCCTTCTCCACACTGCTAGGACCTAATAATGTCTCAGCCTTCTCCACACTGCTAGGACCTAATAATGTCTCAGCCTTCTCCACACTGCTAGGTCCTAATAATGTCTCAGCCTTCTCCACACTGCTAGGACCTAATAATGTCTCAGCCTTCTCCACACTGCTAGGACCTAATAATGTCTCAGCCTTCTCCACACTGCTAGGTCCTAATAATGTCTCAGCCTTCTCCACACTGCTAGGACCTAATAATGTCTCAGCCTTCTCCACACTGCTAGGACCTAATAATGTCTCAGCCTTCTCCACACTGCTAGGTCCTAATAATGTCTCAGCCTTCTCCACACTGCTAGGTCCTAATAATGTCTCAGCCTTCTCCACACTGCTAGGTCCTAATAATGTCTCAGCCTTCTCCACACTGCTAGGTCCTAATAATGTCTCAGCCTTCTCCACACTGCTAGGTCCTAATAATGTCTCAGCCTTCTCCACACTGCTAGGACCTAATAATGTCTCAGCTTATGAGGCTGCGTGGACGTGTACATTTGCAGGTTAGGGCTACTACGTATTATTTGCGTTTTTATGATCATTATCTATCCTACCTTGTGTATACATGTGTAACAAAGTGTAAATTGCCTAGTCTGGCTAGGTTCACCAAGTGTCCAAAAGAGGTTACAGATACTCCAGGAATCCACTGAGGTGAAGCATCCTCCCTGCTTCACTACTTATGAAGCCCATGTAGTGTAATACACTCAATCTGATCATGCTTTCCTGACAGTTCAGGTAGCCTCCTCCCTGCTTCACTACTTATGAAGCCCATGTAGTGTAATACACTCAATCTGATCATGCTTTCCTGACAGTTCAGGTAGCCTCCTCCCTGCTTCACTACTTATGAAGCCCATGTAGTGTAATACACTCAATCTGATCATGCTTTCCTGACAGTTCAGGTAGCCTCCTCCCTGCTTCACTACTTATGAAGCCCATGTAGTGTAATACACTCAATCTGATCATGCTTTCCTGACAGTTCAGGTAGCCTCCTCCCTGCTTCACTACTTATGAAGCCCATGTAGTGTAATACACTCAATCTGATCATGCTTTCCTGACAGTTCAGGTAGCCTCCTCCCTGCTTCACTACTTATGAAGCCCATGTAGTGTAATACACTCAATCTGATCATGCTTTCCTGACAGTTCAGGTAGCCTCCTCCCTGCTTCACTACTTATGAAGCCCATGCAGTAAAATACACTCAATCGGATCATGCTTTCCTGTCAGTTCAGGTAGCCTCCTCCCTGCTTCACTACTTTTGAAGCTCATGCAGTATAATACACTCAATCTGATCATGCTTTCCTGTCAGTTCAGGTAGCCTCCTCCCTGCTTCACTACTTATGAAGCCCATGTAGTGTAATACACTCAATCTGATCATGCTTTCCTGACAGTTCAGGTAGCCTCCTCCCTGCTTCACTACTTATGAAGCCCATGTAGTGTAATACACTCAATCTGATCATGCTTTCCTGACAGTTCAGGTAGCCTCCTCCCTGCTTCACTACTTATGAAGCCCATGTAGTGTAATACACTCAATCTGATCATGCTTTCCTGACAGTTCAGGTAGCCTCCTCCCTGCTTCACTACTTATGAAGCCCATGTAGTGTAATACACTCAATCTGATCATGCTTTCCTGACAGTTCAGGTAGCCTCCTCCCTGCTTCACTACTTATGAAGCCCATGTAGTGTAATACACTCAATCTGATCATGCTTTCCTGACAGTTCAGGTAGCCTCCTCCCTGCTTCACTACTTATGAAGCCCATGTAGTGTAATTACACTCAATCTGATCATGCTTTCCTGACAGTTCAGGTAGCCTCCTCCCTGCTTCACTACTTATGAAGCCCATGTAGTGTAATACACTCAATCTGATCATGCTTTCCTGACAGTTCAGGTAGCCTCCTCCCTGCTTCACTACTTATGAAGCCCATGTAGTGTAATACACTCAATCTGATCATGCTTTCCTGACAGTTCAGGTAGCCTCCTCCCTGCTTCACTACTTATGAAGCCCATGCAGTAAAATACACTCAATCGGATCATGCTTTCCTGTCAGTTCAGGTAGCCTCCTCCCTGCTTCACTACTTTTGAAGCTCATGCAGTATAATACACTCAATCTGATCATGCTTTCCTGTCAGTTCAGGTAGCCTCCTCCCTGCTTCACTACTTATGAAGCCCATGTAGTGTAATACACTCAATCTGATCATGCTTTCCTGACAGTTCAGGTAGCCTCCTCCCTGCTTCACTACTTATGAAGCCCATGTAGTGTAATACACTCATTCTGATCATGCTTTCCTGACAGTTCAGGTAGCCTCCTCCCTGCTTCACTACTTATGAAGCCCATGCAGTAAAATACACTCAATCGGATCATGCTTTCCTGTCAGTTCAGGTAGCCTCCTCCCTGCTTCACTACTTTTGAAGCTCATGCAGTATAATACACTCAATCTGATCATGCTTTCCTGTCAGTTCAGGTAGCCTCCTCCCTGCTTCACTACTTTTGAAGCTCATGCAGTATAATACACTCAATCTGATCATGCTTTCCTGTCAGTTCAGGTAGCCTCCTCCCTGCTTCACTACTTTTGAAGCTCATGCAGTATAATACACTCAATCTGATCATGCTTTCCTGACAGTTCAGGTAGCCTCCTCCCTGCTTCACTACTTATGAAGCCCATGTAGTGTAATACACTCAATCTGATCATGCTTTCCTGTCAGTTCAGGTAGCCTCCTCCCTGCTTCACTACTTTTGAAGCTCATGCAGTATAATACACTCAATCTGATCATGCTTTCCTGTCAGTTCAGGTAGCCTCCTCCCTGCTTCACTACTTTTGAAGCTCATGCAGTATAATACACTCAATCTGATCATGCTTTCCTGTCAGTTCAGGTAGCCTCCTCCCTGCTTCACTACTTATGAAGCCCATGCAGTAAAATACACTCAATCGGATCATGCTTTCCTGTCAGTTCAGGTAGCCTCCTCCCTGCTTCACTACTTTTGAAGCTCATGCAGTATAATACACTCAATCTGATCATGCTTTCCTGTCAGTTCAGGTAGCCTCCTCCCTGCTTCACTACTTATGAAGCCCATGTAGTGTAATACACTCAATCTGATCATGCTTTCCTGACAGTTCAGGTAGCCTCCTCCCTGCTTCACTACTTATGAAGCCCATGTAGTGTAATACACTCAATCTGATCATGCTTTCCTGACAGTTCAGGTAGCCTCCTCCCTGCTTCACTACTTATGAAGCCCATGCAGTAAAATACACTCAATCGGATCATGCTTTCCTGTCAGTTCAGGTAGCCTCCTCCCTGCTTCACTACTTTTGAAGCTCATGCAGTATAATACACTCCATCTGATCATGCTTTCCTGTCAGTTCAGGTAGCCTCCTCCCTGCTTCACTACTTATGAAGCCCATGTAGTGTAATACACTCAATCTGATCATGCTTTCCTGACAGTTCAGGTAGCCTCCTCCCTGCTTCACTACTTATGAAGCCCATGTAGTGTAATACACTCAATCTGATCATGCTTTCCTGACAGTTCAGGTAGCCTCCTCCCTGCTTCACTACTTATGAAGCCCATGCAGTAAAATACACTCAATCGGATCATGCTTTCCTGTCAGTTCAGGTAGCCTCCTCCCTGCTTCACTACTTTTGAAGCTCATGCAGTATAATACACTCAATCTGATCATGCTTTCCTGTCAGTTCAGGTAGCCTCCTCCCTGCTTCACTACTTTTGAAGCTCATGCAGTATAATACACTCAATCTGATCATGCTTTCCTGTCAGTTCAGGTAGCCTCCTCCCTGCTTCACTACTTTTGAAGCTCATGCAGTATAATACACTCAATCTGATCATGCTTTCCTGACAGTTCAGGTAGCCTCCTCCCTGCTTCACTACTTATGAAGCCCATGCAGTAAAATACACTCAATCTGATCATGCTTTCCTGACAGTTCAGGTAGCCTCCTCCCTGCTTCACTACTTATGAAGCCCATGCAGTAAAATACACTCAATCTGATCATGCTTTCCTGACAGTTCAGGTAGCCTCCTCCCTGCTTCACTACTTTTGAAGCCCATGCAGTATAATACACTCAATCTGATCATGCTTTCCTGTCAGTTCAGGTAGCCTCCTCCCTGCTTCACTACTTTTGAAGCTCATGCAGTATAATACACTCAATCTGATCATGCTTTCCTGACAGTTCAGGTAGCCTCCTCCCTGCTTCACTACTTTTGAAGCCCATGCAGTATAATACACTCAATCTGATCATGCTTTCCTGTCAGTTCAGGTAGCCTCCTCCCTGCTTCACTACTTATGAAGCCCATGCAGTAAAATACACTCAATCTGATCATGCTTTCCTGACAGTTCAGGTAGCCTCCTCCCTGCTTCACTACTTTTGAAGCCCATGCAGTATAATACACTCAATCTGATCATGCTTTCCTGTCAGTTCAGGTAGCCTCCTCCCTGCTTCACTACTTTTGAAGCTCATGCAGTATAATACACTCAATCTGATCATGCTTTCCTGACAGTTCAGGTAGCCTCCTCCCTGCTTCACTACTTTTGAAGCTCATGCAGTATAATACACTCAATCTGATCATGCTTTCCTGACAGTTCAGGTAGCCTCCTCCCTGCTTCACTACTTTTGAAGCTCATGCAGTATAATACACTCAATCTGATCATGCTTTCCTGTCAGTTCAGGTAGCCTCCTCCCTGCTTCACTACTTTTGAAGCTCATGCAGTATAATACACTCAATCTGATCATGCTTTCCTGTCAGTTCAGGTAGCCTCCTCCCTGCTTCACTACTTATGAAGCTCATGCAGTATAATACACTCAATCTGATCATGCTTTCCTGTCAGTTCAGGTAGCCTCCTCCCTGCTTCACTACTTTTGAAGCTCATGCAGTATAATACACTCAATCTGATCATGCTTTCCTGTCAGTTCAGGTAGCCTCCTCCCTGCTTCACTACTTTTGAAGCTCATGCAGTATAATACACTCAATCTGATCATGCTTTCCTGTCAGTTCAGGTCTGTGTCAGCAAGTATCCCCCACAAATGACATGTTAACGAAGACATAAACATGTGACGATATAATCGAGGACAAGCAATGGAGGGTTTTCTCCTTCAACATGGACTAGTCTTGGATGCTATTAATGAGTTTGTCTGTCTTGAATCTCTGGGACTCCCAATCTGGCTGCTGTTAGAGACAGATTAGAGTCTGTCTCTGCCCTGATAGAGGGCTGATGGGATATCCTTTATCAGCAGAGAGCTGCCTGTCCTGATGGAGGGCTGATGGGATATCCTTCATCAGCAGAGAGCTGCCTGTCCTGATGGAGGGCTGATGGGATATCCTTCATCAGCAGAGAGCTGCCTGTCCTGATAGAGGGCTGATGGGATATCCTTCATCAGCAGAAATCTGTCTGTCCTGATGGAGGGCTGATGGGATATCCTTCATCAGCAGAGAGCTGCCTGTCCTGATGGAGGGCTGATGGGATATCCTTCATCAGCAGAGAGCTGCCTGTCCTGATGGAGGGCTGATGGGATATCCTTCATCAGCAGAGAGCTGCCTGTGCTTCCAGGACTGGTGTGGGTGTCCAGGAAGCAGCTTATTACAATGTGATGATGCTAGTGTACCTTCTTCTTCCTCTCTGTATGCAGTGGACCTGACAAGCTAAGGTAGGCCTACAGTGCATTCAGACCTCTTGACTTTTTCCACATTGTTACATTACAGCCTTATTCTAATATATATATTTTTTTTCTACCTACAATATCCCATAATGACGGAGCAAAAACTGTTTTTTATACATTTTAGCAAATTTATAAAAAATAAATAAAAAATAAAAAACATTTACATAAGTATTCAGATCTTTTACTCAGTACTTTGTTGAAGCACCTTTGACAGCGATTATAGCCCCGAGTCTTCTTGGGTATGACGCTACAAGCTTGGCACATCTGTATTTGGGGAGTTTCTCCCATTATTCTCTGCAGTTCCTCTCAAGCTCTGTCAGGTTTGATAGGGAGCAACGCTGCACAGCTATTTTCATGTCTCTCCAGAGATGTTCGAACTGGTTCAAGCCCGGGCTCTGGCTGGGCCACTCAATGACATTCAGAGACTTGTGCCGAAAGCGACTCCTTCGTTGTCTTGGCTGTGTGCTTAGGGTCATTGTCCTGTTGGAACAATCGCCCCAGTCTGAGGTCCTGAGCTCTCTGGAGCAAGTTTTCATCAAAGATCTCTCTATACTTTGCTCCGTTCATCTTTGCCTCGATCCTGACTAGTCTCCCAGTCCCTGCCACTGAAAAACATCCCCACATGATGCTGCCACCACCATGCTTCACCGTAGGGATGGTGCCAGGTTTCCTCCAGATGTGACGATTGGCATTCAGGCCAAAGAGTTCAATCTTGGTTTCCTCAGACCAGAGAATCTTGTTTCTCATGGTCTGAGAATCTTTAGGTGCCTTTTGGCAAACTCCAAGCAGGCTGTCATGTGCCTTTTACTGAGGAGTGGCTTCTGTCTGGCCACTCTACCATAAAGGCCTGATTGGTGGAGTGCTGCAGAGATGGTTGTCCTTCTTGAATGTTGTCCCATCTCCACAGAGGAACTCTGGTGCTCTGCTGTCAGAGTGACCATTGGGTTCTTGGTCACCTCCCTGACCAAGGCCCTTCTCCCCCGATTGATCAGTTTGGCCGGGCGGCCAGCTCTAGGAAGAGTCTTTGTGGTTCCAAACTTCTTCCATTTAAGAATGATAGAGGCCACTGTGTTCTGAGGGACCTTCAATTCTGTAGACATTTTTTGGTACCCTTCCCCATACCTGTGCCTCGACACAATCCTGTCTCTGAGCTCTACGAACAATTCCTTCTGACATGCACTGTCAACTGTGGGACCTTATAAAGACAGGTGTGTTTCTTTACAAATCATGTCCAATCAATTTAATTTACCACAGATGGACTGCAATCAGGTTGTAAAACATCCCAATGATGATCAATGGAAACAGGATGCACCTGAGCTCAATTTTGAGTCTCATAGCAAAGGGTCTGAATACTTATGTAAATAAGGTATTACAGTTTTTTATTTGTAATACATTTGCAAAAAAATTACTGTTTTCGCTTTATCATTATGGGGTATTGTGTGTAGATTGCTGAAGATGCACTTTAGAATAATGCTGTAGCGTAAAACAAAATGTGGAAAAAGTCAAGGCATCTGAATACTTTCCGAAGGCCCTGTACACGTCTATACATACACAACCACTCTGGAGAACAGGACAGGAGGTCAGCTTGAATTACTGTACGGTCTGATGATGAATATAGAATGCTGAGACCCAGAGGTATTGCACAGTCATGTATCTACAGATAGCACCACTGTCAGTCAGGTGGTAGTATACTGTAAATACTGTAAATACTGCCAGGTGGTAGTATACTGTAAATACTGTAAATACTGCCAGGTGGTAGTATACTGTAAATACTGTAAATACTGCCAGGTGGTAGTATTCTGTAAATACTGCCAGGTTATAGTATACTGTAAATACTGTAAATACTGCCAGGTGGTAGTATTATGTAAATACTGCCAGGTGATAGTATACTGTAAATACTGTAAATACTGTCAGGTGGTAGTATTCTGTAAATACTGCCAGTTGGTAGTATACTCTAAATACTGTCGGGTGGTAGTATACTCTAAATACTGTCGGGTGGTAGTATTCTGTAAGTACTGTCAGGTGGTAGTATTCTGTAAATACTGCCAGGTTGTAGTATTCTGTAAATACTGCCAGGTGGTAGTATTCTGTAAATACTGCCAGGTGGTAGTATTCTGTAAATACTGCCAGATGGTAGTATACTGTAAATACTGCCAGGTGGTAGTATTCTGTAAATACTGCCAGGTGGTAGTATTCTGTAAATACTGTCATGTGGTAGTATTCTGTAAATACTGCCAAGTGGTAGTATTCTGTAAATACTGCCATGTGGTAGTATTCTGTAAATACTGCCAGGTGGTGGTATTCTGTAAATACTGCCAAGTGGTAGTATTCTGTAAATACTGCCAGGTGGTAGTATTCTGTAAATACTGCCAGGTGGTGGTATTCTGTAAATACTGCCAGGTGGTGGTATTCTGTAAATACTGCCAGGTGGTAGTATTCTGTAAATACTGCCAGGTGGTAGTATTCTGTAAATACTGTCAGGTGGTAGTATTCTGTAAATACTGCCAGGTGGTAGTATTCTGTAAATACTGCCAGGTGGTAGTATTCTGTAAATACTGCCAGGTGGTAGTATTCTGTAAATACTGTCATGTGGTAGTATTCTGTAAATACTGCCAGGTGGTAGTATACTGTAAATACTGCCAGGTGGTAGTATTCTGTAAATACTGTCATGTGGTAGTATTCTGTAAATACTGCCAGGTGGTAGTATTCTGTAAATACTGCCAGGTCGTAGTATTCTGTAAATACTGCCAGGTGGTAGTATTCTGTAAATACTGCCAGGTGGTAGTATTCTGTAAATACTGTCAGGTGGTAGTATTCTGTAAATACTGCCAGGTGGTAGTATTCTGTAAATACTGTCAGGTGGTAGTATTCTGTAAATACTGCCAGGTGTTGGTATTCTGTAAATACTGTCAGGTGGTAGTATACTGTAAATACTGCCAGGTGGTAGTATTCTGTAAATACTGCCAGGTGGTAGTATTCTGTAAATACTGTCATGTGGTAGTATTCTGTAAATACTGCCAGGTGGTAGTATACTGTAAATACTGCCAGGTGGTAGTATTCTGTAAATACTGTCATGTGGTAGTATTCTGTAAATACTGCCAGGTGGTAGTATTCTGTAAATACTGCCAGGTGGTAGTATTCTGTAAATACTGCCAGGTGGTAGTATTCTGTAAATACTGCCAGGTGGTAGTATTCTGTAAATACTGCCAGGTGGTAGTATTCTGTAAATACTGCCAGGTGGTAGTATTCTGTAAATACTGCCAGGTGGTAGTATTCTGTAAATACTGCCAGGTGGTAGTATACTGTAAATACTGCCAGGTGGTAGTATTCTGTAAATACTGCCAGGTGGTAGTATTCTGTAAATACTGCCAGGTGGTAGTATACTGTAAATACTGCCAGGTGGTAGTATTCTGTAAATACTGCCAGGTGGTAGTATTCTGTAAATACTGCCAGGTGTTAGTATTCTGTAAATACTGCCAGGTGGTAGTATTCTGTAAATACTGCCAGGTGGTAGTATACTGTAAATACTGCCAGGTGGTAGTATTCTGTAAATACTGCCAGGTGGTAGTATTCTGTAAATACTGCCAGGTGGTAGTATTCTGTAAATACTGCCAGGTGGTAGTATTCTGTAAATACTGCCAGGTGGTAGTATTCTGTAAATACTGCCAGGTGGTAGTATTCTGTAAATACTGCCAGGTGGTAGTATTCTGTAAATACTGCCAGGTGGTAGTATTCTGTAAATACTGCCAGGTGGTAGTATTCTGTAAATACTGTCAGGTGGTAGTATACTGTAAATACTGTCAGGTGGTAGTATTCTGTAAATACAGCCAGGTGGTAGTATTCTGTAAATACTGCCAGGTGGTAGTATTCTGTAAATACAGCCAGGTGGTAGTATTCTGTAAATACTGCCAGGTGGTAGTATTCTGTAAATACAGCCAGGTGGTAGTATTCTGTAAATACAGCCAGGTGGTAGTATTCTGTAAATACTGCCAGGTGGTAGTATTCTGTAAATACTGCCAGGTGGTAGTATTCTGTAAATACTGCCAGGTGGTAGTATTCTGTAAATACTGCCAGGTGGTAGTATTCTGTAAATACTGCCAGGTGGTAGTATTCTGTAAATACAGCCAGGTGGTAGTATTCTGTAAATACTGCCAGGTGGTAGTATTCTGTAAATACTGCCAGGTGGTAGTATTCTGTAAATACTGCCAGGTGGTAGTATTCTGTAAATACTGCCAGGTGGTAGTATTCTGTAAATACTGCCAGGTGGTAGTATTCTGTAAATACTGCCAGGTGGTAGTATTCTGTAAATACTGCCAGGTGGTAGTATTCTGTAAATACTGCCAGGTGGTAGTATTCTGTAAATACTGCCAGGTGGTAGTATTCTGTAAATACTGCCAGGTGGTAGTATTCTGTAAATACTGCCAGGTGGTAGTATTCTGTAAATACTGCCAGGTGGTAGTATTCTGTAAATACAGCCAGGTGGTAGTATTCTGTAAATACAGCCAGGTGGTAGTATTCTGTAAATACTGCCAGGTGGTAGTATTCTGTAAATACTGCCAGGTGGTAGTATTCTGTAAATACTGCCAGGTGGTAGTATTCTGTAAATACTGCCAGGTGGTAGTATTCTGTAAATACTGCCAGGTGGTAGTATTCTGTAAATACTGCCAGGTGGTAGTATTCTGTAAATACTGCCAGGTGGTAGTATTCTGTAAATACTGCCAGGTGGTAGTATTCTGTAAATACTGCCAGGTGGTAGTATTCTGTAAATACTGCCAGGTGGTAGTATTCTGTAAATACTGCCAGGTGGTAGTATTCTGTAAATACTGTCAGGTGGTAGTATACTGTAAATACTGTCAGGTGGTAGTATTCTGTAAATACTGCCAGGTGGTAGTATTCTGTAAATACTGCCAGGTGGTAGTATTCTGTAAATACTGCCAGGTGGTAGTATTCTGTAAATACTGCCAGGTGGTAGTATTCTGTAAATACAGCCAGGTGGTAGTATTCTGTAAATACAGCCAGGTGGTAGTATTCTGTAAATACTGCCAGGTGGTAGTATTCTGTAAATACTGCCAGGTGGTAGTATTCTGTAAATACTGCCAGGTGGTAGTATTCTGTAAATACTGCCAGGTGGTAGTATTCTGTAAATACTGCCAGGTGGTAGTATTCTGTAAATACTGCCAGGTGGTAGTATTCTGTAAATACTGCCAGGTGGTAGTATTCTGTAAATACTGCCAGGTGGTAGTATTCTGTAAATACTGCCAGGTGGTAGTATTCTGTAAATACAGCCAGGTGGTAGTATTCTGTAAATACTGCCAGGTGGTAGTATTCTGTAAATACAGCCAGGTGGTAGTATTCTGTAAATACTGCCAGGTGGTAGTATTCTGTAAATACTGCCAGGTGGTAGTATTCTGTAAATACAGCCAGGTGGTAGTATTCTGTAAATACAGCCAGGTGGTAGTATTCTGTAAATACAGCCAGGTGGTAGTATTCTGTAAATACTGCCAGGTGGTAGTATTCTGTAAATACTGCCAGGTGGTAGTATTCTGTAAATACTGCCAGGTGGTAGTATTCTGTAAATACTGCCAGGTGGTAGTATTCTGTAAATACTGCCAGGTGGTAGTATTCTGTAAATACTGCCAGGTGGTAGTATTCTGTAAATACTGCCAGGTGGTAGTATTCTGTAAATACAGCCAGGTGGTAGTATTCTGTAAATACAGCCAGGTGGTAGTATTCTGTAAATACAGCCAGGTGGTAGTATTCTGTAAATACTGCCAGGTGGTAGTATTCTGTAAATACTGCCAGGTGGTAGTATTCTGTAAATACTGCCAGGTGGTAGTATTCTGTAAATACTGCCAGGTGGTAGTATTCTGTAAATACTGCCAGGTGGTAGTATTCTGTAAATACTGCCAGGTGGTAGTATTCTGTAAATACTGCCAGGTGGTAGTATTCTGTAAATACTGCCAGGTGGTAGTATTCTGTAAATACTGCCAGGTGGTAGTATTCTGTAAATACTGCCAGGTGGTAGTATTCTGTAAATACTGCCAGGTGGTAGTATTCTGTAAATACTGCCAGGTGGTAGTATTCTGTAAATACTGCCAGGTGGTAGTATTCTGTAAATACTGCCAGGTGGTAGTATTCTGTAAATACTGCCAGGTGGTAGTATTCTGTAAATACTGCCAGGTGGTAGTATTCTGTAAATACTGCCAGGTGGTAGTATTCTGTAAATACTGCCAGGTGGTAGTATTCTGTAAATACTGCCAGGTGGTAGTATTCTGTAAATACTGCCAGGTGGTAGTATTCTGTAAATACTGCCAGGTGGTAGTATTCTGTAAATACTGCCAGGTGGTAGTATTCTGTAAATACTGCCAGGTGGTAGTATTCTGTAAATACAGCTCGAGAGTTGTGGTGGTTCTGGGGTTCACTTCTCACTGAAGATGTTTTTCTCATTTCCTTTGAGTCCTTTCGTCAGATAAATATCTAGGACAGAATATCCCCCCCCGTGCGTTTCTTAAAGCTGACACGTTGTTTCTTCTCATCTTTAATAGTACTGTTTGATTGAAGTTATATTTTACTGGGTAGAAGCATCTATTTTTTGGGGGGGCTGGCTGCTCTGTGATTGTAACACAGTTCAAATCAAATCAAATGTTATTGGTCACATACACATATTTATTAGATGTTATTGTGGGTGTAGCGAAATGCTTGTGTTTCTAGCTCCAACAGTGCAGTAATATCTAACAATTCACAACAACACACACATCTAAAAACAAATTAATGAAATTGAGAAATATATAAATATTAGGATGAGCAATGTCAGAGTGACATTGACTAAAATACAATATATACATATGAAATTATTAAAACAGTATGTAAACATTATTAAAATGACCAGTGATTCCATGTCTATGTATATAGGGCAGCAGCCTCTAAGGTGCAGGGTTGAGTAACCGGGTGGTAGCCGGCTAGTGATGAGCATTTAACAGTCTGATGGCCTGGACATAGAAGCGTTTTTTCAGTCAATTGGTCCCAGCTTTGGTGCACCTGTACTGACCTCGCCTTCTGGATGATAGCAGGCTCTGGTGGTTATTGTCCTTGATAGTCTTCTTGGCCTTCCTGGGACATCGGGTGATGTTGGTGTCCTGGAGGGCAGGCAGTGTGACCCCCGTGATGCGTCGGGCAGACCGCACCACCCTCTGGAGAGCCCTGTGGTTGCCTGGTTGCCGTACCAGTTGGTTTAGCTACTAGGCTGGTCTGTGATTGTAACACAGTTGGTTTAACTACCAGGCTGGTCTGTGATTGTAACACAGTTGGTTTAACTACCAGGCTGGTCTGTGATTGTAACACAGTTGGTTTAACTACCAGGCTGGTCTGTGCAGTCAGCAGGATGTTATAGTCTCTGTCTAGATACACTTGACCGTATACTATGAACCCTTGAGGGATTGCTAATGTTAATGCTTTCAACCCACCAAAAAACCAAGCTAGCTAGCCTAAAGCCCACGAAGAAGAGATCAACCTCAAACTTCATGGATTTCTGCTATTCTACTTGACGTATTAGGTTATCTTTTGACGGGGCCGTTGCACATGAATCAACATTTGAAAAACAGATTTACATCCCTACATTCTGTCACCTGGCGTTTTCCGTTTCTCCCCATCCCTCAGGAATAATTCATCAGAGTCGTAGTAATAGGCAGCAATTCATTCATTTTCTCAGGCCACAAAACAATGAATCAGCTTCATCACCGGTACTGCTCAGTGAGTGGATGAACCATGTGGCAGATTGTTGGTTTCTGTATTCTGTAGACGACACTACTTCCCCATTGGGCACAAACTGGTCGAATCAAGATTACTTCCACATCATTTCAACAAAACGACTGCAATGTGATGACATTGAATCAATGTGGAAAACGGATTTGATTTATAAAAAAGTCATAAATTTTTTTTCCACGCAACTTTTAACCCAAATCCAGTGAGATAGAAAAAAAAAAATTGGGGGGGGGGGGGATTTCAAATTCAATTCACGTTATTTGACAACTTAAATCAAATATAAATCAAAACTAGACACTATACTGGCGTCCGTTCCCAGTGGGTATCTACTGTAGAAAACCTCCTTACCCAGTGAGTATCTACTGTAGAAAACCTCCTTACCCAGTGAGTCTCTACTGTAGAAAACCTCCATTCCCAGTGGGTATCTACTGTAGAAAACCTCCTTACCCAGTGTGTATCTACTGTACAAAACCTCCTTACCCAGTGGGTATCTACTGTAGAAAACCTCCTTACCCAGTGAGTATCTACTGTAGAAAACCTCCTTACCCAATGAGTCTCTACTGTAGAAAACCTCCTTACCCAGTGGGTATCTACTGTAGAAAACCTCCTTACCCAGTGGGTATCTACTGTAGAAAACCTCCGTTCCCAGTGTGTATCTACTGTACAAAACCTCCTTACCCAGTGGGTATCTACTGTAGAAAACCTCCTTACCCAGTGGGTATCTACTGTAGAAAACCTCCTTACCCAGTGAGTATCTACTGTAGAAAACCTCCTTACCCAATGAGTCTCTACTGTACAAAACCTCCTTACCCAGTGGGTATCTACTGTAGAAAACCTCCTTACCCAGTGGGTATCTACTGTAGAGAACCTCCTTACCCAGTGGGTATCTACTGTAGAAAACCTCCTTACCCAGTGGGTATCTACTGTAGAAAACCTCCTTACCCAGTGGGTCTCTACTGTAGAAAACCTCCGTTCCCAGTGGGTATCTACTGTAGAAAAGCTCCTTACCCAGTGGGTATCTACTGTAGAAAACCTCCTTACCCAGTGGGTATCTACTGTAGAAAACCTCCTTACCCAGTGAGTATCTACTGTAGAAAACCTCCTTACCCAGTGAGTCTCTACTGTAGAAAACCTCCTTACCCAGTGGGTATCTACTGTAGAAAACCTCCTTACCCAGTGAGTCTCTACTGTAGAAAACCTACTTACCCAGTGAGTATCTACTGTAGAAAACCTCCTTACCCAGTGGGTATCTACTGTAGAAAACCTCCTTACCCAGTGAGTATCTACTGTAGAAAACCTCCTTACCCAGTGAGTATCTACTGTAGAAAACCTCCTTACCCAGTGAGTCTCTACTGTAGAAAACCTCCGTTCCCAGTGGGTATCAATCGCTCACCTTTATGTCGTTTAATGTCATAAGGATGTTTGATAACTGAACCTAATATTTCTCCCTCCCAGGCAGATCACCATAGAGGAAGGAGAACAGCGGGCCAAAGAGCTCAGCGTTATGTTTATTGAGACCAGCGCCAAGACGGGCTACAACGTCAAACAGGTTAGTGTTTATTGAGACAGGCTACAACGTCAAACAGGTTAGTGTTTATTGAGACAGGCTACAACGTCAAACAGGTTAGTGTTTATTGAGACCAGCTACAACGTCAAACAGGTTAGTGTTTATTGAGACCAGCGCCAAGACAGGCTACAACGTCAAACAGGTTAGTGTTTATTGAGACAGGCTACAACGTCAAACAGGTTAGTGTTTATTGAGACAGGCTACAACGTCAAACAGGTTAGTGTTTATTGAGACCAGCTACAACGTCAAACAGGTTAGTGTTTATTGAGACCAGCTACAAGACAGGCTACAACGTCAAACAGGTTAGTGTTTATTGAGACCAGTGTCAAGACAGGCTACAACGTCAAACAGCCATCTCTCCTTGTTATAGTGTATTATCTCATATAGGACTGGCCATCTCTCCCTGTTATAGTGTATTATCTCATATAGGACTGGCCATCTCTCCTTGTTTTAGTGTATTATCTCATATAGGACTGGCCATCTCTCCTTGTTATAGTGTATTATCTCATATAGGACTGGCCATCTCTCCTTGTTATAGTGTATTATCTCATATAGGACTGGCCATCTCTCCTTGTTATAGTGTATTATCTCATATAGGACTGGCCATCTCTCCTTGTTATAGTGTATTATCTCATATAGGACTGGCCATCTCTCCTTGTTATAGTGTATTATCTCATATAGGACTGGCCATCTCTCCTTGTTATAGTGTATTATCTCGTATAGGACTGGCCATCTCTCCTTGTTATAGTGTAGTATTATCTCATATAGGACTGGCCATCTCTCCTTGTTATAGTGTAGTATTATCTCATATAGGACTGGCCATCTCTCCTTGTTATAGTGTAGTATTATCTCATATAGGACTGGCCATCTATCCTTGTTATAGTGTATTATCTCATATAGGACTGGCCATCTCTCCTTGTTATAGTGCAGTATCTCATATAGGACTGGCCATCTCTCCTTGTTATAGTGTAGTATCTCATATAGGACTGGCCATCTCTCCTTGTTATATTGTATTATCTCATATAGGACTGGCCATCTCTCCTTGTTATAGTGTATTATCTCATATAGGACTGGCCATCTCTCCTTGTTATAGTGTAGTATCTCATATAGGACTGGCCATCTCTCCTTGTTATAGTGTATTATCTCATATAGGACTGGCCATCTCTCCTTGTTATAGTGTAGTATTATCTCATATAGGACTGGCCATCTCCTTGTTATAGTGTATCTCATATAGGACTGGCCATCTCTCCTTGTTATAGTGTAGTATCTCATATAGGACTGACCATCTCTCCTTGTTATAGTGTATTATCTAATATAGGACTGGCCATCTCTCCTTGTTATAGTGTAGTATTATCTCATATAGGACTGGCCATCTCCTTGTTATAGTGTATTATCCCATATAGGACTGGCCATCTCTCCTTGTTATAGTGTATTATCTCATATAGGACTGGCCATCTCTCCTTGTTATAGTGTAGTATCTCATATAGGACTGGCCATCTCTCCTTGTTATAGTGTATTATCTCATATAGGACTGGCCATCTCTCCTTGTTATAGTGTATTATCTCATATAGGACTGGCCATCTCTCCTTGTTATAGTGTAGTATTATCTCATATAGGACTGGCCATCTCCTTGTTATAGTGTATCTCATATAGGACTGGCCATCTCTCCTTGTTATAGTGTAGTATCTCATATAGGACTGGCCATCTCTCCTTGTTATAGTGTATTATCTCATATAGGACTGGCCATCTCTCCTTGTTATAGTGTAGTATTATCTCATATAGGACTGGCCATCTCCTTGTTATAGTGTAGTATTATCTCATATAGGACTGGCCATCTCCTTGTTATAGTGTATTATCCCATATAGGACTGGCCATCTCTCCTTGTTATAGTGTAGTATTATCTCATATAGGACTGGCCATCTCTCCTTGTTATAGTGTAGTATTATCTCATATAGGACTGGCCATCTCTCCTTGTTATAGTGTATTATATCATATAGAACTGGCCATCTATCCTTGTTATAGTGTATTATCTCATACAGGACTGGCCATCTCTCCTTGTTATAGTGTATTATCTCATACAGGACTGGCCATCTCTCCTTGTTATAGTGTATTATCTCATATAGGACTGGCCATCTCTCCTTGTTATAGTGTAGTATCTCATATAGGACTGGCCATCTCTCCTTGTTATAGTGTAGTATCTCATATAGGACTGGCCATCTCTCCTTGTTATAGTGTATTATCTCATATAGGACTGGCCATCTCTCCTTGTTATAGTGTAGTATTATCTCATATAGGACTGGCCATCTCTCCTTGTTATAGTGTAGTATTATCTCATATAGGACTGGCCATCTCTCCTTGTTATAGTGTAGTATTATCTCATATAGGACTGGCCATCTCTCCTTGTTATAGTGTAGTATTATCTCATATAGGACTGGCCATCTCTCCTTGTTATAGTGCAGTATCTCATATAGGACTGGCCATCTCTCCTTGTTATAGTGTAGTATCTCATATAGGACTGGCCATCTCTCCTTGTTATATTGTATTATCTCATATAGGACTGGCCATCTCTCCTTGTTATAGTGTATTATCTCATATAGGACTGGCCATCTCTCCTTGTTATAGTGTAGTATCTCATATAGGACTGGCCATCTCTCCTTGTTATAGTGTATTATCTCATATAGGACTGGCCATCTCTCCTTGTTATAGTGTAGTATTATCTCATATAGGACTGGCCATCTCCTTGTTATAGTGTATCTCATATAGGACTGGCCATCTCTCCTTGTTATAGTGTAGTATCTCATATAGGACTGGCCATCTCTCCTTGTTATAGTGTATTATCTCATATAGGACTGGCCATCTCTCCTTGTTATAGTGTAGTATTATCTCATATAGGACTGGCCATCTCCTTGTTATAGTGTAGTATTATCTCATATAGGACTGGCCATCTCCTTGTTATAGTGTATTATCCCATATAGGACTGGCCATCTCTCCTTGTTATAGTGTATTATCTCATATAGGACTGGCCATCTCTCCTTGTTATAGTGTAGTATCTCATATAGGACTGGCCATCTCTCCTTGTTATAGTGTATTATCTCATATAGGACTGGCCATCTCTCCTTGTTATAGTGTATTATCTCATATAGGACTGGCCATCTCTCCTTGTTATAGTGTATTATCTCATATAGGACTGGCCATCTCTCCTTGTTATACTGTATTATCCCATATAGGACTGGCCATCTCTCCTTGTTATACTGTATTATCTCATATAGGACTGGCCATCTCTCCTTGTTATAGTGTAGTATCCCATATAGGACTGGCCATCTCTCCTTGTTATAGTGTATTATATCATATAGGACTGGCCATCTCTCCTTGTTATACTGTATTATCTCATATAGGACTGGCCATCTCTCCTTGTTATACTGTATTATCTCATATAGGACTGGCCATCTCTCCTTGTTATAGTGTAGTATCCCATATAGGACTGGCCATCTCTCCTTGTTATAGTGTATTATATCATATAGGACTGGCCATCTCTCCTTGTTATAGTGTATTATCTCATATAGGACTGGCCATCTCTCCTTGTTATAGTGTATTATCTCATATAGGACTGGCCATCTCTCCTTGTTATAGTGTATTATCTCATATAGGACTGGCCATCTCTCCTTGTTATAGTGTATTATCTCATATAGGACTGGCCATCTCTCCTTGTTATAGTGTATTATCTCATATAGGACTGGCCATCTCTCCTTGTTATAGTGTAAAAAGATAGCTGAAATGTCTTGAGTCAATAAGTATTATGTTAAGGAGCCTAAATAAGTTCAGGAGTAAAAATGTGCTTAACAAGTCACATAATAAGTTTCATGGACTCACTCTGTGTTCAATAATTGTGCTTTATATGATTTTTGAATGACTACCTCATCTCTGCACCCCACACATGCAATTATCTGTAAGGTCCCTCAGTCAAGTAGTGAATTTCAAACACAAAGACCAGGGAGATTTTCCAATGTCTCGCAAAGAAGGGCACCGATTGGTAAAAATGAAGAAAATAAAGGCAGACACTGAATATCCCTTTGAGCATGGTGAAGTTATTAATTACACTCTGGATAGTGTATCAATACACCCAGTCACTGCAAAGATGCAGGCGTCCTTCCTAACTCAGTTGCCGGAGAAGAAGGAAACCGCTCAGGGATTTCACCATGAGGGTCAATGGTGACTTTAAAACAGTTACAGAGTTGAATGGCTGTGATAGGAGAAAACTGAGGATGTGTCAACAACATTGTAGTTACTCCGCAATACTAACCTAAATGACAGAGTGAAAAGAAGGAAGCCTGTATAGAATATAAATATTACAAATATTTCATCCTGTTTGCAGCTGTCACGCCCTCTGGGTTCTCTATGGTGCTGTAGGTCAGGGCATGACTAGGGGGTTTTCAAGTCTTTAATTTCTATGTTGGAGTGTGAGTATGGTGAGTATGGGTCCCAATTGGAGGCAGCTGATGGTTGTTGCCTCTAATTGGGGATCAAACTTATTGTGGTCCGTTTCCCACCTGCGTTGTGGGATATTGTTTGTGTTTAGTGGGATGTGTGCTACGAACTGCACGTTTGTTTATTTATTTGTTGTTTGAAGTTTCACCTCAATTAAATATATGGAACTCGACTCACGCTGTGCTTTGGTCCACTCATTTAAACGACGGACGTGACAGCAACAAGACACTAAAGAAACACTGCAAAAAATGTGACAAAGAAAATTTACTTTATGTCCTGAATACAAAACGTTATGTTTGGAGCAAATCTACCACAACACATCACTGAGTACCACTCTTCATATGTTCAAGCATGGTGGTGGCTGCATCATGTGATGGGTATGCTTGTCATCGACAAGGACTAGGCAGTTTTTTAGGATATAAAGAAACAGAATAGAGCTAAGCACAGGCAAAATCCTGGTTCAGTCTGCTTTCCAACAGACAAATTCACCTTTCAGCAGGACAAGAACTTAAAACAGAAGGGAACATCTACACTGGAGTTGCTTACCAAGACGACATTGAATGTTCCTGAGTGGCCTAGTTACAGTTTTGACTAACACAGAATAAAACATAAACGCTACATGATTAATCATCATGATCATTACACAGGTGCACCTTGTGCTGGGGACAATAAAAGGCCATGTAAAGTGTTGGTCCCGTGTTTCATGAGCTGAAATAAAAGCTGTCAGAGATTTTCCATTCGCATAAAAAGCGTATTCCTCTCAAATGTTGGGCACACATTTGTTTGCATCCCTGTTAGTGAGCATTTCTCCTTTGCCAAGATAATCCATCCACCTGACAGGTGTGGCATATCAAGAAGCTGATTAATCATCATGATCATTACACAGGTGCACCTTGTGCTGGGGGACAATAAAAGGCCACTCTAAAATGTGCAGTTTTGTCACACAATACAATGCCACAGATGTCAGAAGTTTTTAGGAAGCGTGCAATTGGCATGCTGACTGCAGGAATGTTCACCAGAGCTGTTGCCAGATAATTTAATGTTCATTTCTCTACCATACAGTGTCATTTTAGAGAATTTGACAGTACGTCCAACTGGCCTCACAACCGCAGACCATGTTTATGGCGTTGTGTGGGTGAGGGGTATGCTAACGTCAGCGTTGTGAACAGAGTGCCCCGTGGTGGCGGTGGAGTTATGGTATGGGCAGGCATAAGCTACGGACAACGAACACAATTGCATTTTATTGATGGCAATTTGAATGCACAGAGATACCGTGACGAGATCCTAAGGTCCGTTGTCGTGTCATTCATCCGCCGCCATCACCTCATGTTTCAGCATGATAATGCACAGCCCCATGTCGCAAGGATCTGTACACAATTCCTGGAAGCTGAAAATGTCCCAGTTCTTCCATGGCCTGCATAATGACCAGACATGTCACCCATTGAGCATGTTTGGGATGCTCTGGATCGACGTGTACGGCAGCGTGTTCCAGTTCCCACCAACTTATATCCAGCAAATTCACACAGCCATTGAAGACGAGTGGGACCACATTCCACAATCAACAGCCTGATCAACTCTATGTGAAGGAGATGTGACGTGCTGCATGAGGCAAATGGTGGTCACACCAGATACTGACTGGTTCTGATCCACACCCCTACCCTTTTTTAAAAAGGTATCTGTGACCAACAGATACATATCTGTATTCCCAGTCATGTGAAATCCATAGATTAGGACCTAATGAATTTATTTAAATTGTCTGATTTCCTTTATATGAACTGTAACTCAGTAAAATATTTGATGTTGTGGTTTTATTTTTTATAAAAGACCTTGAAAATGGCTGCCTAGCAATGATCAACAACAAACTTGACAGAGATTGAAGAATTTAAAATAATAATTTGTAAAGCTCATAGAAACGTACCCAGAAAGACTCACGGCTGTAATCACTGCCAAAGGTGATTCTAACATGTATTGGATGTTGTGAATACTTGTGTAAATTAGATATTTCTGTATTTCATTTTCAGAAGATTTGCAAACATTTCTAAAAACAGGTTTTCACTTTGTCATTATGGGGTATTGTGTGTAGATGGGTGAGAATATTTTTTTTGTATACATTTTGAATTCAGGCTGTAACACAACAAAATGTTGAATAAGTCAAGGGGTATGAATAGTTTCTGAAGACACTGTATTTCTTATCACACAAGGAATGTCCCACACCTTAATATGACATTTAGTATTGACAAGTTTTAGGAAAATAAATCTGTTAATTCATAGTAACTTGCAAAAGAAAGCCACGAAAAGCCCTTTCAATGCATTCCACCAGGCCCATTCTTCTGCTTTACTTCAGGACCACTGTACACTAATGGAACAGATGACCAGAGCACCACTGATAAAAGACACATAATCCTGTTTCTAAACACTGTTGTGTTAACGCTGCCTGCTTGGCCATGGCATAGCAGCCCAGACCATTGTAAACGCATACTATTCATACCAGGCAAGCGGCTCATTTCAGCTGCTGAACTGTTTATAACCATTCTGATTAAGTCTAATATCTGTCATTCAGGAGGTTTAGTGAATAGCTGTATTACAGAAATACTTAAATAGTTAACCTGCCAAAACGTCGAGAGAGAGAGAGGGGGGGGGGGGGGAGAGACATTGAGAAGGCGAGAGAGAGAGAAACATTGAGAGAGTGAGAGAGCGAGAGAGAAACATTGAGAGAGAAAGAGAGAGAGATCGTTACAACACTGTATATGTACATATGACATTTGTTGTGTCTTTATTGTTTTAGAACTTCTGTATGTGTAATGTTTACTGTTAATTTTTATTGTTTATTTCACGTTTGTATATTATCTACTCCACTTGCTTTGGTAATGTTAACATATGTTTCCCATGCCAATAAAGTCCTTTTGAATTGAATTGAATTAAATTGAGAGAGAGAGACAGACATAGAGAGATAGACAGAGAAAGAGAAAGAAAGAGAGAGAGACAGAGAGAGAGAGAGAGAGCGAGAGCGAGAAACATTGAGAGAGAGAGAAACATTGAGAGAGACAGAGACACAAAGAGAGAAACATAGAGTGAAAACAAGAGAGAGAGATAGAAAGATCGAGAGAGAGGGAAGAGAGAGGTTCAACATTTGAGAAGAACCAAAATTGAATAACCATTTATCATTTGAGAGGTATTACATGTTGTACTCCTACCCACATTAGATGATAGTTTATGGACCTGTTTGTCTTAGGGCTCCTAGTCTAATGGCTGCCTCTGCCTAGTCTAATGGCTGCCTCTCCCTGGCTGCCTCTCCCTGGCTGCCTCTCCCTGGCTGCCTCTCCCTAGTCTAATGGCTGCCTCTCCCTGGCTGCCTCTCCCTAGTCTAATGGCTGCCTCTCCCTGGCTGCCTCTCCCTAGTCTAATGGCTGCCTCTCCCTGGCTGCCTCTCCCTAGTCTAATGGCTGCCTCTCCCTGGCTGCCTCTCCCTGGTCTAATGGCTGCCTCTCCCTGGCTGCCTCTCCCTGGTTGCCTCTCCCTAGTCTAATGGCTGCCTCTCCCTGGCTGCCTCTCCCTAGTCTAATGGCTGCCTCTCCCTGGTCCATACATTCATGTCCAGCCCCCTGTGTGTTTAATCATCCAGAATAAAAGCAGCCAGGTCTTGGGTATGTCTGTGCTCTTTGCCACCGTTAGGAGCCAGGGAACAGGGCCCAGGGAATAGCGATGAGTGTGTTACTGGGTAACGTTATACTGCCCCTAGTCTCAATTGGCACCCTAGTCCGTTTATAGTGCACTAGTTTTGACCAGGAGCCGTAGGTGCACTATGTAGAGAATAGGGTATAATTTAGGAAATAGACACAGTCTCAGGTGGCTTCTAGGAGGAATTGACCAATAACGCCTCAGATAACGCCTCAGATAACGCCTCAGATAACGCCTCAGATAACGCCTCAGATAACGCCTCAGATAACGCCTCAGATAACGCCTCATACAACGCCTCAGATAACGCCTCATACAACGCCTCAGATAACGCCTCATACAACGCCTCAGATAACGCCTCATACAAATTCAACATTAGACCAGGGAATCAAGACCCAGCGAGTTCTGCAAGTTATTAAACAAATGGGGGGTTAACCTAATTTGGTGGAGACCCGAGGAGTAAACAGGTTTTGGGTAACTCATGTTTTTATGCTTTAACACTGAAGTTAGGTAAGTCGGGAAGCTTGTGTAGTAGGTCTTTGTAAACAAAAAGGGAATAGTGAAGTGATCTACAGGACTTTAATGAGGATCAGACAACCTTTTGATACAGGAAGCAGTGATGAGTATTAAAACTGTCACCTGTGATAAAGGGAAGGGCCCTATGGTAGACGACATTGAAAAGTTTAAGAGTAGTTGCTGCTGCATTCTGGGAAATAGTGTCACCATTGTCAGGAAAGTTGACTGTACAATCTGCTTCCTGCTTTTTAGGGAGAGACGAGATCTATTTTTAAAAAAGGAACCCACTTTAAATCTGAGCATCAGTATATTTTTTAATTCTTGTCAATCCAAATGCCCAGATATTTATAGGCGGGAACCCGATCGATGGGAGAACCATTCAATGAAGAAATATGTAGTCCATCTGAAAATGTTTTGCGAGAATTAGAGAATAACTTGAATTTAATCAAGTTTCAGAAGCTTTATGCTTTAAAAATGGCCACCAAAGAAACAAGAGGCCAAATAAATAATATCTTCATCCAGACTAAGTGGATTTATAGCTGCTTTTATGCTTTTTAAATGACAGACAAAACAAATGATGATGAATAGAGCTGTATGCTTTCTTGTGTCATGCTTTTATCTAATATTTCTTGTCCAGGTCCATGAAGGTCAAATGAGGATATGTTTTGATAGATTGCTTGTAGGAACAACAGCTAAAATCTCTTCAAACCAAAAAACACATTAAATGACCACCCTGCGTCATAAATGGCTTTTATGGGGCCTGGTCAAAAGTAGTGCACTACTACCCTATAGGGCCTGGTCAAAAGTAGTGCACTACTACCCTATAGGGCCTGGACAAAAGTAGTGCACTACTACCCTATAGGGCCTGGTCAAAAGTAGTGCACTACTACCCTATAGGGCCTGGTCAAAAGTAGTGCACTTACTACCCTATAGGGCCTGGTCAAAAGTAGTGCACTACTACCCTATAGGGCCTGGTCAAATGTAGTGCACTACTCCCCTATAGGGCCTGGTCAAAAGTAGTGCACTACTCCTCTATAGGGCCTGGTCAAAAGTAGTGCACTACTCCCCTATAAGGCCTGGTCAAAAGTAGTGCACTATAAAGGGAATTGCCATTTGGGACAGCAGAACTTGTTGTAACCTTTAGTAGCTCTGCAGGGACCCTGATCCTGTCTGATGGTCTTCCCTAGTGGGGAACACTATAGTAACAAGCTGAGAGACCAGCCTCTGGGAAGTCATTGAGTATGATGATCCTGTCTGATGGTCTTCCCTAGTGGGGGACACTATAGTAACACGCTGAGAGACCAGCCTCTGGGAAGTCATTGAGTGTAATGATCCTGTCTGATGGTCTTCCCTAGTGGGGAACACTATAGTAACACGCTGAGAGACCAGCTTCTGGGAGGTCATTGAGTATAATGATCCTGTCTGATGGTCTTCCCTAGTGGGGAACACTATAGTAACACACTGAGAGACCAGCTTCTGGGAAGTCATTGAGTATAATGATCCTGTCTGATGGTCTTCCCTAGTGGGGAACACTATAGTAACACACTGAGAGACCAGCTTCTGGGAGGTCATTGAGTATAATGATCCTGTCTGATGGTCTTCCCTAGTGGGGAACACTATAGTAACAAGCTGAGAGACCAGCTTCTGGGAAGTCATTGAGTATAATGATCCTGTCTGATGGTCTTCCCTAGTGGGGAACACTATAGTAACACACTGAGAGACCAGCTTCTGGGAGGTCATTGAGTATAATGATCCTGTCTGATGGTCTTCCCTAGTGGGGAACACTATAGTAACACACTGAGAGACCAGCCTCTGGGAAGTCATTGAGTATAATGATCCTGTCTGATGGTCTTCCCTAGTGGGGAACACTATAGTAACACACTGAGAGACCAGCCTCTGGGAAGTCATTGAGTATAATGATCCTGTCTGATGGTCTTCCCTAGTGGGGAACACTATAGTAACACGCTGAGAGACCAGCCTCTGGGAGGTCATTGAGTATAATGATCCTGTCTGATGGTCTTCCCTAGTGGGGGACACTATAGTAACACGCTGAGAGACCAGCCTCTGGGAAGTCATTGAGTATAATGATCCTGTCTGATGGTCTTCCCTAGTGGGGAACACTATAGTAACACGCTGAGAGACCAGCCTCTGGGAGGTCATTGAGTATAATGATCCTGTCTGATGGTCTTCCCTAGTGGGGAACACTATAGTAACACGCTGAGAGACCAGCCTCTGGGAGGTCATTGAGGAGCTCTAATGATCCATCCCTCTTCCTCCTGTACTATGAGAGATCACAGATGTACTATAATTGACTTGGAATGTAATGAGAGGGCAGTAGTCCCCAGAATGGCACCACAGATTAAGTAGTGTGACCGAGAGGGTATGTCAAGCTGACTATCACCAGTGTTACTGACTGACTGTGTTACTGACTGTGTGACTGACTGACTGTGTTACTGACTGACTGACTGACTGACTGTGTGAGTGTGTTACTGACTGACTGTGTGAGTGTGTTACTGACTGACTGACTGTGTGAGTGTGTTACTGACTGACTGTGTGAGTGTGTTACTGACTGACTGTGTGAGTGTGTTACTGACTGAGTGTGTGACTGTGTGACTGACTGACTGACTGTGTTACTGACTGACTGTGTGACTGACTGACTGACTGTGTGAGTGCTTTATAATGTGTGAGTGCTTTATAATGTGTGAGCTGTATCCCTGGCCCAGTGCATGATGGAGCTTCCTTTCTCGGCGAGGCGAGGCGAGGGAGATGAGACTTTCTCTCATATGGACATAGGATAAGTCACAGTGGACTAACTCTCTCTCCCTCTCCCTTTTTCTCTCTTTCTCCCCTCTGTCTCTATCTCGTCTCTCTTTCACTCTCTTTCTCTCCTGTCTTTCTTTATTTATCTCTCTCTCTTTCTCTCTCCCCCCTCCCTCTATCTCTTTGTATCTCTCTCTCTCCGGCTCTCTCTCTTTCTCTTTTTCTCTCCCTCTATCTCTTTGTATCTATCTCCCTCCCCCTCTCTCTGTTTATTTTCTCTGTCTCCCTCCAGCTGTTTCGGCGTGTGGCAGCTGCCCTTCCTGGGATGGAGAGCATGCAGGAGACGAGCAAGGAGGGAAGTATCCTTTCACTGCACAGGCACTTAGCCTCAACTCAACTACAGGTAACAAAAATGTAATGGTTAGTGGTTGTGAAAAAGGCCTCAACTCAACTACAAGTAACACAAATGTAATGGTTAGTGGTTGTGAAAAAGGCCTCAACTCAACTACAGGTAACACAAATGTAATGGTTAGTGGTTGTGAAAAGGCCTCAACTCAACTACAGGTAACACAAATGTAATGGTTAGTGGTTGTGAAAAAGGCCTCAACTCAACTACAGGTAACACAAATGTAATGGTTAGTGGTTGTGAAAAAGGCCTCAACTCAACTACAGGTAACACAAATGTAATGGTTAGTGGTTGTGAAAAAGGCCTCAACTCAACTACAGGTAACACAAATGTAATGGTTAGTGGTTGTGAAAAAGGCCTCAACTCAACTACAGGTAACACAAATGTAATGGTTAGTGGTTGTGAAAAGGCCTCAACTCAACTACAGGTAACATAAATGTAATGGTTAGTGGTTGTGAAAAGGCCTCAACTCAACTACAGGTAACACAAATGTAATGGTTAGTGGTTGTGAAAAGGCCTCAACTCAACTACAGGTAACATAAATGTAATGGTTAGTGGTTGTGAAAAAGGCCTCAACTCAACTACAGGTAACACAAATGTAATGGTTAGTGGTTGTGAAAAAGGCCTCAACTCAAGTTAAAGATACATATACACATACAGATAGTTAGTTACAGATAGTTAGTTACAGATACAGTACACATACAGATAGTTAGTTACAGATACAGATATAGTTACAGATAGTTAGTTACAGATACAGTACACATACAGATAGTTAGCTACAGATATAGTTACAGATAGTTAGTTACAGATACAGTACACATACAGATAGTTAGTTACAGATACAGTTAGTTACAGATACAGATACACTTCAAATGTGTTGCTTTTTAACCATTTTCATGTAGACTTGATTATGTGTTTTGGATCATTGTCTTGCTTCAGCTTCAACTCAGACGGATGGCCTGACATTCTCATGTAGGATTCTCTGATACAGAGCAGAATTAATTGGTTCCTTCTATTAAGGCAAGTCGTCCAGGTCCTGAGGCAGCAAAGCATCCCCAAACCATCACACTACCACCACCATGCTTGACCGTTGGGATGAGGTTCATACTGTTGATTGCAGTGTTTGGTTTTCACCAGACATAATGGGACCCGTCTCATACAAAAGGTTGACTCAAGTTTACCCAAAAAGCACCTGGATGATCATCAAGACTTTTTGGACATTTAATTTCAGAGTTTAGCATGGCGAGGCCGGGTGCTGCAGACTGTTCTGGTGCTGTTTCGCCAATTAAATTATACAAATGTTGAAGATAGTGGGGCTCAAGCTGCATCCCTGTCTCACCCCCCGGCTCCCAGGGAAGAATTCTGTGACAATTCTGACCACACACTTATTGTTTGTGTACATTGATTTTGTAATATTTAGTCCCCCGGTAATTTGGTAAGAAGCCAATTTGATATTTGCTCACGCCATTGTTTTTACTGAGGAAATGGTTGGAGTCTGCTGTTGATGATACTGCAGAGGATTTTCCTGAGGTTGACTGTTGACACAGATTCCGCTGTAATTGTTGGTGTCAAATTTGTCTCCACTTTTGTGGATTGGGGTGATCAGACCTTGGTTCCAAATATTGGGGAAGATGCCAGAGCTGAGGATGATGTTGAAGAGTTTGAGTATAGCAACTTGAAATTGTGGTCTGTATATTTTATAATTTCATTAAGGATACCATCAACCCCACAGGCCTTTTTGGGTTGGAAGGTTTGTATTTTGTCCTGAAGTTCATCCAATGTAATAGGAGAATCCAGTGGGTTGTGGTAGTCTTTAATGTAATAGGAGAATCCAGTGGGTTCTGGTAGTCTTTAATGTAATAGGAGAATCCAGTGGGTTCTGGTAGTCTTTAATGAAATAGG